>NC_073306.1:116860487-117147987 GCF_027595985.1 Sorex araneus | reverse complement strand
CAGTGGGACGCTGGTGGAATCTCGAGCCGGAGCCAATACCAGCGCGAGACCTTTGGTTCCAGAAACTGCTTGCAGACACTCTACTAGACTATCAACTAAGCCAGAGCCCCACGCCTGCTGATGATGGGAAATAACCATCCTTTTCAGTTTTTTTTTCCCTTGTCAGGCAGCGTGGCGATTACTAAACAGGCGTGAACTCGGTGGCGCGGGGCAAGGGGGAAAAAGAAAAGTTAGGTAACAAACAGCGGGACTTAATATCTCTATATTCTTAGCAGTGGAGAACTATCAAATGCCTCCTTGGCAATAGGACTGCTTTTCTTTTTTGGGGGAAACCCCAACAACGGTAGTGAGTTATGTGTTGAAACATGGAATGTAATCGAGATAAGGCGTAAACAAAGTGAAACATCACTTACAAGGGTGGGGACTGGGGAGGTGGGAGGGGGCGGCAGGTATACTGGGGGGGGGGTTGGTGATGGAAGATGGGCACTGGTGAAGGGAAGGGTGTTTGAGAATTGTATAACCAACATAATCCTGAGAACTATGTAACCCTCCACATGGTGATTCAATAAAATTTTAAAAAAAATAAATAAATAAAACTGAGTTTCCTAAAAACCAACAAAATGAAAAAAAAAAAAGAAGACCAAGCTCCTGGAAACTTTGCGGCCGTGCGACATTTAAAAACCTTGTTGTCCCTCTTGGAGAACCTACAAGCTACCAAGAGTCTATTGCCCGCACAGGAGATCTTTTCAAGCTCCCTATGGCGTATTCATATCCCAAATACTGTAAAAGATATATACATACCTCTCAAAGAACCCGGCAAGCTACCGAGAGTATCCCGCCTGCCCGTGGCGTACTCGATATGCCAAAAACAGTAACCATAGGTCTCATTCCCCTGACCTTGAAAGAGCCTCCAATCGTTGGGAAAAATGAGTAAGGAGAGGCTGCTAAAATCTCAGGGCTGAGTGTAATAGAGACATTACTGGTGCCTGCTCAAGTAAATCAATGAACAACAGGATGACAGTGATACAGTGATACTATACATGTATACATTTATATATATGTACATATATAAATATGTATATATATATATATATGTTGGGACTGGACTGAGCTGTAAGGATGAGCCCATGTAGACTGTAACACATAATGGGCAAGAACATAGAGACCCATAAAATGAACGAGATTTCTGTGTCTTCTGACTGGTTTGGCTGAAGCTGAACATCTATTTCCTTTAAGCTGCCTTCAGTAAATAATTTCAAAATTTCAGTATATTGAAAGACTCAGTTTTTCCTTTTCTCACAGATGCTCAGATTGAGCTTTGACACATAGATCCAGGCTCTGGCCCAGCCTAGTCTTTGGGGTGCAAATTTCAAATCCTGCCCAGTTTGTCTTTGGGATGTAGATTTCAGGTGCCCGCCCAGCCTTGTCTATGGGATGCAAACCCAAACACTTGTAGCCCAAGAAAGGTTTCAGTTTAGGTTTTGTATCTCTTTTCTTAGGCTTAAATATACTGGTCTGCAGACACAAGGAAACAATACATGCTTTGCATTCCTCAATGTTCTTTCTGTAACTTCTTTTGATAACATAACCGTATTTTGCCCTTTAGAGTATGAACAGTAAGATTGTAACAAAAGGAGATTTCAGGGCTCTCTACCTTTGTCACAAGTCTGAGAGAACCTGGACCCTCCATGACATAAATTTCTCTCATGTTCCTTGTCTCAGCACCTCCGACTTAACAAATATCCACGCAACAATATATATGTATATGTATATATATATATATATTTCTATGGTTCAAAATGAATGTAGTCATTCTATATCTGTTCCTCTCCTTCTGACTCATTTCACTCAGCATGATCCTCCCCATGTCCATATATTAATCTTTCAAATTAAAAAATATAAACAATTTCAAACAAAGTTGTAGAAAGAGAGTACTCCCAGATGGAGGTTCCTGCTGATGTTGGTGGGTCCACGAGTGGCTGTGAGGCAGGGAGGAGAGAGACAGTCACTTTCTCCTTATCCACCTCTGCCACCCTGATGCCCAGAGTTTTGGAGTCCTTGTCTTATCTGAGAAAAGAATTGCAGGATTATCAAGCAGTGAAATAGAGCAGATTTTATGTGGAGGTTTTTGAAGGTGAGGAGAGAGGGAAAGAGAGAAAGAGATTGAGGTCGGGAAGAGAGAATAATGAACTCACAGGAGAACACAGTTTTCTTCAAGGGCAAGAGAGAACTCTAAACACATCCCATCATTAGATAGGAATGTACACATCTCAAGAGGGTAAAGACGGGTGATAAATGTGCTCGGGCGTGACTTATATGCTTGGCCAGTGGGCGCAAGCAGCACAGGAAGCATATGCAGGTCCATCCTTGTTCAAGGTGGCTTTTACAGGGTTTTTCCAAGCCGCCCCCACTTGTGGCTTTCTAGCTAGATAAAAGTAGCATTGTCGCTAAGTTGGTAGAGTTGAGAATGTTCATTTTTGAAACTCTTTTTCTCTTTTTTTAAAAAAATTTTTTGTTAGTGAGTCACTGTGAGATACAGTTACAGATTTACACTTTCTTCCTTGCATCTCAGTTACACAGTGTCGAGTGCCCATCGCTCTACCAGTGACCATTTTCCACCACCAGTGGTCCCAGCATCCCTCCCACCACCCCCACCCCTTCTCCCCCCACCCCACCCCACCTCTGTGGTAGGACATTCCCTTTTGCTCTCTCTCTCCTCTTAGGTGTTGTAGTTTGCAGTAGAGGTATTAAGTGGCCATCATGATCAGTCTATAGTCTACCTCAGCCTGCATCTCCCATCCTGAACAAGCCCTCCTAGCACCCTTTACTTGGTGGTCCCTTCACTATCTGAACTGCCTTTCCCCCAACACTCGAGACTGGCTTCTAAGCTGTGGAGCAATCCTCCTGGTAATTATCTCTACTGTTCTTGAGTGTAAGTCTCCCATTCTGTTATTTTATATTCCACAAATGAGTGAAATCTCTCTATGTCTATCCCTCTCTTTCTGACTCATTTAACTTAACATGATACTTTCCATGTTGACCCCCTATATGCAAAGTTCATGATTTCATCTTTTCTAATAGCTGCATAGTATTCCATTGTGTAGATATACCAAAGTTTCTTGAAGCAGTCATCTGTTCTCAGGCACTTGGGTTTATTCCAGATTCTGGCTATTGTAAACACTGCTGCTATGTACATATGAGTGCAGATGTCATTTCGACTATACTTTTTTGCATGTCCAGGATATATTTCCAGAAGCAGTATTGCTGGGTCAAATGGGAACTCAATTTCTAATTTTTTGAGAAGCGCCCATACTGTTTAAAAAAGGGCTGAGCCAGTCGTCATTCCCACCATAAGTGGAAGAATGTGCTAGTGAAACCTTCTGAACCTGAGCTTTTGATTTTTGGAAGATTTCTGATTACAGTTTCAATTTCTTTGATATTGATAGGTCAATTCAGGTATTCCAGATCTTCTTAGTTCAACTATGGGAGATGATAGGAATTCAGGAATTTATCCATTTCATCTAGGTTCTCTTGTTTCATGGCATACAGACTTTCAAAGTAGTCTCTGATGATCTTTTGAATTTCTTTGCTGAAACTCCTTTTCTTGAACTTTGTTCCTCCTCTTGGAGGGTGGGTCCAGCCTTCTCTGGTCTAGGCCAGTTGAGGATTAACAGATTAAAGGAAGGAATTGAGGGTTCTCCTGTAATTTCCTTCAGGCCCTTTCTGTAGGGAGGGGTCCAGTCTCCTAAGGGTCAGCTGCTAGAGAAGATCTTATCAGGTCTTGCTTTCTGTATCCACAAGGTGGTACAGACTAGGACCAGTGAATTTGACTTCCCAGAAATTTCATTGCCACAATGGGAGTGTGTATGTGGGGGAGCCCTTCCCTAACCTCCCTGCCTATATCATGGTTAGACCTTGAGTAGGGGCCCCAGGGCGGTCTCCAGGACATGTCCACAAGTGGAGGAGGCTTGTCTGACTCAGCCTAACTCCAGATGAAGGAGTGTGCAAGCAAGAGGAGCCAGTACAGGGCAGCACCCCCAGGGCCTGGGTCACCTGCACATGGGCACACCGGCACGCAGGGTTAGCGAGGGTGTGAGGGTGATTCTTGGGCAACTGACTATGGATGTTCTCAGGTGCTACTCGAACAGCTCCCACACACACCTAGAGGAAGTCAGGGCAGCCCCGTGTGGACACAGACCTCAAACCCTCATGCCACTGTCCCCACTCTGTCCCTCACTCGCAGACCCCCTGACTAACCACAAGGCCACTCAGTGAGGACTCAAATAGTGCCCAACTTTCCTGACCCTGCTGCTGGCCTGGCCAGTCTGGTATTTACCAGACCTGCTGAAGGGGTGTCTCTGTCCCTGCACAACTGCCTTTGGACCTAGGGAGACTTGACTTCTCTCTGGCAAAATCAAGTCACTTGGTAATTTTTACTTTTTTTAATATATATACGGAGTGGCTGACAATACCTAGCTCTGTGCTTTGGGATCACTCCTGTAGGGATCACTTGTGGTATCAAACACTTGAATGGGGTGGGCCAGACCAGGCAAGACTGTAGCCCACTGCATTCTCTCTGGGCCCCTTGTCTTCATTTCTAAGACAAAAAGATGGGGCTGCATAGTCCCAATTTTATTCAACCATGGTCCAGTTCTCTGACACAGCCCAATGTCCCACCTCTATCTCACACCCTAGACGAAGAAAGAGCAGGTGACATGGAAGTGCAGGAATGTTGTTTTATTGAGGGAGGCAAGTAAAGCGGGGGCTGTGGTCCCAACTGTAAGGCTAATCCGGTGGGCTCAGACTTCGATTCCCACTGGGTTGGCAGCACCTTCGTAGAGGGAGATGCCAACCAGGGATGCTGGTCAAGACTGGGGAACCGGTCTGCAAGGAGACTCAGTGGTTAGGGCATGGCCGATTCTGGCTTCATCCAGGCACCCATGGAGGAGCCCCATAACTCCACCACACCCTCAGACCCCACCCCAGGACCCTCACCAGCCAGGGGCAGCACCTCGCTCATCCCCAAGCTCTGTCTTCAGACTCCGACCTGGACTCCGAGTTGAATTTGATCTGCCCAGACAAAACAAGCAACAGCAAACCTCAGTCTCCACCAAATAGTACCCAGAACATCAGTGGATGACATTCTTCATGCTCTGCCTGACAGGGATGCCACAAATGTGCTGCCACCTGTCCAGCCTAGATTATCTGTCTGTAAAGTCGGACCAGAGGGTGCCCCTTCAAAGGGGAGGTTGAGAGAATCTAATGAGATGATTGTCCAACAACTGAGCCAGTGGCTCTTTTCTACCAGGTATGGGATCCTCACTGACCCCACTGCTCTAGTTCCTGCTGCCTGGCACCCCACCATGCCAGGAGATCCTGGAACCCAAAGCACCGCAGTTTCTGGAGAAGTCCAGCTCCTGCTCAGAAAGAAAACAAGCATGAGCTTGGAAGCATCACTTCCTCCTGAGAGGCCCTTCTGCTGCTTCTAATCCATGTCTCAGCAAGGAGAAGCCCCTTCATGCAGGAGCAAAATGGGCAAGGTCATAGGCCATGCAGGTGCTTGACTGAACACTTAGGGTTAGGATCTCCATCCAGTCCACCTGCTGTCATGGATCAGTCCTCCCAGTCACCTCAGCAATAAGGGATGACAGAAGGGAGGTCTTCAGGCCCCCAGAGCCTCCTCAATCCCTTAGTTTCTCAGGGCAGAAGGTCCTTCTTCCTGTCCGGGGACCCCACACTACAAGGGCACAGAGAGCAGCTTCCCAGGCTGCGGCAGCACTTACCTAAGATGTTCTTGACGATGACACCAACATTGGAGTCGATCACCAGGTGAAGCAAGGGGCACACCTGAGGGGTGGGGAGAGGAGGGCAGGTGAGTGTCCACTGGGATCACATGGAGACGCCCCTTCCATGGTTCCTCAGGGCCTTTGATCCTTAGGACTCAAAAGCAGTGGGAGCCTAGACACCACCAATCTGAGAACACAGGCTCCTTGGACCCACAAACCCTGTACAGCAGAACCCAGGGAGCTTGAAAGTATAATTCCCACTTCCTAAAAAATTTATTTCTATCCTCCATAGTAAAGTAAAGCTTCCTTAAAAAATTTGAGGGCACCAGAGTACTTTTAAGCAATTGATGTTGTGTTAACTGAAGAAAATATTAACTATAAAAGACAAAATAGGAATATCATGACTGAGATCGACGCTTGAGCTTGGCTTCTTAGGAAGTTGGCTAAAGGTCAGGCCGCCTCCAGGCTGAGCCAAAGTGACTGGGTTCCCACTGACAGTCTGCAGAGGGAAAGTGGCCAGAAAGGGGGCCACCCTATCAATGCCATGTCTGTGTCTGGGCCTCAGGAAGGGGGACTCACGGCTTTCTCGATCACAAGGGACACAATCTTCTGCTTGAGGGCGAGCACAGAGTCCACCAGGCGGTTGAGTGCAGGGGCCTTGCTGGAAGAGATGGGAGAGGGGGTGAGCTACCAGCAGCTACAACTCTGCTGAGTATATCAGAAGATATAAGGGCACAGAGACCCCTTGAAAAGACACAGGCTCTTGCCAGAGGATCATCTTAGAGCCCCACATCTAAGGGGAAATGGGCTAGCTCAGCCAGTTCCTAGAGACTCCTATCGTAACCCATCCCTCCAGATACTGCTCATTTCTGGCACTTCCACACGTGTCAGTGCCCAGCTCAACGGAGGCCCCAGAGATGAACCAAGCATTGGCAGCTCCAAACTGGTACCAAAACACTCAGCACATCTTGCTGAGATGGACTCCTCCCCATCTTCAGATTTCTGCTCATTGTCTCCACCACCCACTGATCCCATGAGAAGACTGATGCAACAGGACCCTCACTGAACTGCATGCCCAAGACTCCTCACAGTCTGACCTGTCCCTGGAGGTCTATTTTTCGAATGGACTAGGTGCTCATCCGGAGCCTTTCTCCGGATCTTTAGCTCCAGGAGTGTGGGGGACGAGTCTGTTGCTGCCAATAATTTCTCCTGCGCCAGAGCCAGTTCTCAGGTAGCAAGGGCACTGGACATTTAGGCTAAAGAATGAGTGAAATTGATGTACAATGAAATCTAAAATGACACCCTGTGACATGGATAAGGCATGGGGAATGACCCTATGCAACATGCCAGTCTGAACACATGTCTTGTGAGAAAGAAAAGGCACTGGAGCAAGTCAAAAGTTTTTGAGCAAGAAATAGGGGCCAGGGGGTGGAACACGACCAGGCAGAGCTAAAAATTCAGAGCCTAAGACTCCAAAATGCAAAGGAGGGCAGGGAGGATTTGGAGAACGGAATAGGATGGCACTGCACAGTTGTACATGGGTCCCTAAAAGACAGAAGGACTCCCCAGAACTTTCTCCACTCCCCAGAGGGTCCAGGCCTCCGCACATACGGATCACCCAGTATTTCTAGGATGTCGGCAGTGAGATTTCTTGGTAGGTAGGTTGGAGCAGCCTGTGTCCTCACCTTTTGGAGCAGGGCAGAACCCGAGCTTTGGAGCAGAGGGTCCAGAGTGAGGCCTTGCATCCTGCAAAGTCAGTTCAAGCCTCCATTCCCAGACCTTTTCTCCTCCACTGACTATTGTTGTCCCAACCATGCTTCTTAAAACAGACCCCTCAGGATGTACATCTTACAGATGACAAGGACCAATAATTTCATACATGCTTTCAAGATTTCCTTTTGGGATTTTTCCAGTGGGTGGAGGACAATTTGAGAATGCTCTGAAAAAAGAGCTTTGGAGAAACATCTTGTTCTCCTCTTCCCTTATATCAACTAGAGGAGAGGGTAATTCAATTTATTGCCATTACTTTTATTTCTGCTGTGATGAAAGAGATAATGCATGACGCCAATCGTCCCTCAAATATGACAGTCCTGAATGTGTGTGAGCACATAGTGCTTGAGCTTCAAAAATATATGACACAGGACTTGGGGAACCTCAAGTGCCGACACGGCTTTCTGGGTAGGAATCTGGGGTTCAATCCCAATATGACAAGGTCACCTGACCACTTCTGGGAGCAACTCGAGGAATGGGGAACAGGGAGAAGTCTCCAGGACCACCACATGTGGCCCCCAATACAAAACTATGACGTGAACACCAGGAGTGCTGGAAGGTGAAATCTACCCAATCTGCCTTCAGGGATCAATAGCCTATTCTGAACCATGGGGAGAAAAAGACAGAAGCCAGAAAAGACATGTTGAAATGGTTATTGAGAACATAGCGTGAAACCCTATGTAGTCTCATCTGGGGAGTTGAGCAGTCTATATTACCATCAAAGGCAGTTCTAGGGGATGACTGAGGCTCAGTGTGGCCAAGTTTATGACAAAGTCCCACATTAGAGCTACAGCTGTTTCTGCAAACAAGGTCTGTCTGACCCCAGAGTCTAATTCATTTTCTCCACATGGCACAACTTTCCAGATACACAAGTGAGGCTGACATTTGGGTGCTCAGTTCCTCAGATGCCCGACTCTCTGATGAATGGGCCTTACCCGTCGAACAGGACGAGCTTGAAGCTGGCGGGGTCACTCCTGCATTTTCCTTTGACCAATGTGGGGAATTCAGACTCGGGATCTTCCACTGTGACGGTAGTCAGGAGGTCCAGGGACACCCCCAAGTTAACCAGTTTTCCAACTACAGGCCTGCAAAAAAGTGTTTTAGGCAAACATTAGCTAGAGATTATAGCAACACTATGGAGAAAATGTATTATTATTATCATTATAATTTTAATCCCTATCTTTAAATGATCAAGCCCTATGGTACTGCACTGGAAAACGATCACTAGGTCTCTTGGCTAAAGAATGAAGGTTAGATATTATGTTTATTATTGATAAAGATAGGATGACAAAAAAAGATAGTATGACTCCTGTTCTTTTTCCGAACTCTCTTAAAGAACATTAAGAGAGTTAACATTAAGAACATAAAAGTTACATTTTTCACATAGGCTATTCATGTGTGTTCTACCAGCCTGTACACAAGTGCCTACATGGATTTGCACACCCTCTACTCTTTACAGGGAGTCTCAGGAGACAAATGAATTCCAGAGGCAACCGCCAGAGTAACACTTGCTCATGTTATCTCAATTCTTCATACTTTATTTACAACACAGGATTTCTTTTAAGAAGACTTGGCTATGGTCTGAGATGCTGAGAACATTTTAGTGGTAAGGGAATATGGTTAGAAAAGTAACCGGTGATCATGAGGCTGAGGATCAGTGCTTGTAAGCAGCATGTGAGGATTCAGTTGGCTCCCATTAGCAGGACACAATCCCTCTCCCAGACCCCAAAATGGAAACGCAAACTCACAGGGCCACGTTGACATTGGCTCTGATTGGGAACCTCAGGTCCATGCTGTTGTCGTGAGGATTCACTTCAAGCTTCACATCAAGGATATGGACTCCAGTGAGTTGTGCTCTGTACAAATCCCACCATTGATGGGCGTGGAGAAGGTCAAGAGGGTGAGAGCAGGCTTTGCATGCAGGAGGCCCCAGTTTACTCCCCAGCGCTGCATGGTCCACCAAGCACTGCCAGGTGTGACCTCGGAGCACCCAACAGTGAACTCTGAGGACCAGTGGCTGGTAGCCCCCATCCAAACCAAAAAAACTGTATGTTGGAGTGAGCTCTACCCTGAGCTTGGTCTCCTCTCTCAGGGGTTTGGGAGAGAATACATCTTTCTCCTCAGCTCTATCTGGAGAAGGAACGACTGAGTCCTTGGGGAAGGAACTCAAGCACCAGCAAACTGGTGTTGATGGCAGTGAAGAGACACTTCACACGGTGGTAAAATGACACAACCATGAGGCTCTGGCACTACACCCCACCTCTGATATACTCTGGTCTCTGGGGCATCTGTCTTACACTCTGATTTCAGCATGGGGAGACCACTTTAATCTACTGCACAGTCTTTGACTTCCCTCACTTCCCGACATCATGGGGTCCCATACCACTCACCCCACAGCTCCGACACTAGAGACGACATTGCCCAAAAAGCTCTTGGTTCCCTGGACAGTACTTGTGATTCCTTTCCAAACACTGGATTCCTGAAGTTTGTTCAACTCAGCCTGCAGTGTCTGAGTAAGAGCTGGAGAAAACAATCTGCATTTAGTATTACAGACGAACCACGTGGGAAGCAGCAAACTGGTGTCTGCTCTGGATGAGACTGTGGGCTCATGTGCTGTGCTTGAATCCTCTGAGCAACTCATTGGGGTAAGGGTTGCTCTACTTTCAGAAGAGTAAGCAAAGCAACAAGGTTAAGCGTGGGACTAGACTCACATGCCTGCAGCCATTACTGGTTCCATGCAAAGATAGAGACCTTTACTCATCTGTAAAACTGGAGCATCTGAGCAGATGATTGTATAGCATCCTCGAAGGAGAGACTCGGTCTCTAGTGCTCTCAATGAGCTATTTTCCCTAGTTGGAAACACGAGGTCAAGTGCACAAGATAATAAAATCTCTCATGCAAAATTGACACTCAAAGTGAATCATATTGCTCGTGTTCATGGCAAACAAAGCTTATTAATTCAGTGACAGTTTTATTAATGAATTAATTCTTAGAGAGGCAGGAAAATAGAGCACAGCACTATGAGGTCTACACAGAAAAGCAGTATTCGGATGAATGACACGGCAGAAGAAAAGTATACAGGAGAACGCCTCTGGATGTGGAACAGCCATTGAAGTGAGAAACTAGACAATCACCAAACAAAGAACAGCATAAAAAATGTTTTACAATGGAAGGTTTGCTCTGTGGACCCAATCTTGACTATTCAATGTACAGAATCATGATGTGAAAGGAGAACACAGATTCAGAACTATTGTATCTGGTCTCTTTAGATGACCCAGGTTTTTCTATATCTGAGCTCAGTTTCCCTGCTGGTGAAATTTGATAATAAATCCTTTATAGATCTTTGAAAATCCATAGTCTTACCTAAGGTTTGCAGGGCAAATATGTGTTAAAAATTCTACTACAAATGATATTTCTTCGTAGGATGATAATGTTCCCAGAAAATGACATTCAAATTACTTTAATAAATCAAAACAGGGCCAAAGAGATAGTTCAGGTAGGTTGCATACAAACATGTTTCTGGTGCTGGAAAGATCCTCAGACTTTCATATAGGTCCATGAACACTGCCAGAATTAATCCCTGAGCACTGTTAAGTGTGTCCCCCACCATCACTTCCCCAAGGAAGTAATAACTTAAAGGGGTGTTGGAATAAATATTAACTCAGCAGAGTTAGGGGTTGGAAAACTAGGGCTCTTAGGCTAGTGGGCAAGGTTTCAAGCCGGGGTCCTGGCTTTTATCTCTTCTCCCATATGGAGCCCAACATCTCTTGAAGCAACAACCCTCAGGCAAAAGTCAGGGAGTAGGGCTGAGCACTGCAGGGTGTAACTGCACCCACCAAAGGAAAAATGGCAGGGGAAGCTTTCAAACTTCCTCTGTCTGTGAGTTAAAATACACATCAAAGTGAAAATCAAACTGCAACATAAGAATATGTGAAGAATACAATGATTTCATGCGGGGCAAAAAACTAGTAAAAAGACCGGACAGAGCATTTGCTTTGCTACAGGAGTTTGGGGTTTGAGGTCAGGCCTCACATGGACCCTTGAGCACCTCCAGGAGTGACCCCCTGCAGCTGATCTGGGAAAAACCTCTAAGCACCGCTGAGAATTACTGGAAAATAGTAATAACACTTCATTAAAATCATACAAGTAGATAATGAATTTTTTTTGGTTTTGTTTGTTTGGTTTTTTTTCAGTTTAAGTCACACCCACCGATGCACAGGGAGTATTTTTGGCGATGCACTCAGGGATTACCCCTGGGGACTATATGGGATGCTGGGAATCGAACTTGGGTTGACCACATGCAAGACAAACGCCCTACCCCTGTGTTATTAATCCAGTCTCTAAATGTCTTTTTTAAATATACATATATGTATATATATATATATATAGTGAGTTCTGTCATTGCTAGAGGAAGACAAAGTGAAGTGAGTTACAATCTTTCATTGATGAGATTGTAGAACATTTAAATTGCCATAGTGGTATTGTCAAGGAAATAATATATAATGGTACTGTCCGAGACTCTGGCAAAAATATTGACATTGTTAACTATTTATCAGCATCTACTAGAATTAAAATTGTGTGTTCCTTGATTCACGGTGCTAGGACAAGAGGAAGGAGCTATCTTGCCTTGCGTGCCAATGCCTCCATTGCAGACCTGGTTTGAATCCCAGCTGCCACACCTGGTCTCTGAGTCTTGCCAAGATCACTCCTGAGTATGCAGCCAGGAGTAGCCTCTAAGCCCCTGGCTTTGACCCAAAAGCCACACATACAAATATGTTTAAAGTTGTTTTTTTTTTGAACCTTAAAAGTCTAAGAATTTATAAAATTTTAAAAATTCATTTGATGCCTTTAAATGACTTAAAAACTGGCAGTTAGCCAAACCTGAGGGGTTTACTCACATCCAAGTCCGTCCTGAACTTGTCCAAGATTCACATTTTCCAGCAGGCCACTCTGCTCTGGAGGAAGAAAAGTATAGCATTATGGATATATGTTACTCATTGCTTATTTCAGAGAAATAAGTGAACGAAGCAAGAATTCAAACTACCCAAAAAACCAACTTTGTAGAACCCCCTGGAGAAGTCTACAGCAATGCAAGGTTAGAGTTGAGGAGACTAGAACATAGGAGCCAGCCGTGAAGGGTTAACTTACGTTCAAAGGCACTACCATGTCCTCCCTGCTCATAGGTCTGATGTCCTCCCTGAACATAGGTCTGACGTCCTTCCTGAACATAGGTCTGATGCTGAGTTCTCACAGCTTGAGACTGGCAGGTTCTGGCCAGCAAGCCGCACAAGAGAACCAGTTTCCACATCATGTCCTGGAAAAAGGGATCTAGAGTAAGCATCTGTCACTCTTCCCTGGACATTGCTTCCGGAGGGCTGTGATGATCGCCTAGTTTACAGACACCCAGTCCAGGATTAGAAGCCAGGCTGCCCAGAGACACAGAGCCTGAGACTGAAGCTGTTACTTGGAGCCTGCACCTGATGCTGAGTCTGTCCAGGAAGGTCCGGGGCCCACTGGCTTCTGTGCCTGCAGCTTTCCTCTTTTTCACGTTTCCAGCCTGACCCTTACCAAGGGCTCTCTCCCTTCAGTGAGACACCAGGTGTTTTAAAAGTTCACTCCAGACCCCTCCCCACAGTCCAGGTGGGCAGGAACTCCACCCCCTCTTGCTGCCTTTGTTCTCCTAGAGAACCTTAATATTCAATTTGTGATGCCTTTAGGGGTGTCTGCCTTTCTCTCCAGGCTGGGAGTACCTAAGAGAGAACCCATGGTATCTCTCTGCTGAAATGCAGCGCCCCAGTACATCATGAGGTGCGCCCCATGCCCTTCATGCTCATGCCCATTGACACTTAAAGCTGATTATCACCTGATTTGCTATCTCCCAAATTTCAGTGAACCCAATAGCATCATCTCTCTGCATCTTGCCCACAAAGTATGTTGCCAACCAGCATATGAGGAGACATCAGGGATCAACTTACTGCTCACAGGTCAGAACGGGGATGCTAAGAAAGCCTTGCTCCACTGCACTGTCTCTGAGAGTCGCCTGGTGGAGGAGGCCCTTTTATGAGAGAAAGGCAATGGGAGGGTCCCCAGAGACTTAAGCCCTGGTTCCTGGATGACACAAGGACACTCCTAAGAAAATAATCCCAGGATGAGCAAAGATGTTTCCAAACTTAAGGTCACCCTGCATATTTGGGTGGAATTGATGGGCATTGAGAAGACTCTGCCAAAACTAAAGCCTGGTATCCTTGGAGTGTCCAGAACAATGACCTTTGGACAGGCTCTGGAACAAAACATTGGAGATTGTTTCCAATGGGAAGATCCATATCGATCATTCTGTCATCACTTGGAGTTGGGATGTAGGACATGGCAAGCAACCTGTGCAAAACCAGGCAGCTGGATAATAAGAAGGTAGGTCGTGACCTCCAGTGGGCGCTTATTGGCCACCAGGAAAGTCACTGACTCTCCATGGAGGCCCTGTGGCTCCCCACAGAATCTCTCCCATGGAACCAGGCTTAGTTTAGTTGTTTAGATAGTGGGAGCTCACTATGCCCCAAAGGTTTCCATCCTAATGGGTGAAGAAAGTGCCTCCTGAATGTGAGCAAACCTCATTGATCCCATCCATGCAGATGACAGTGACATACATGGTGAACAGGCCTGAGACTCACATGGATTGGGAGACAAGGAGACAAGGATCTGCCTCCCTGGTCACTCTCCAGCACTTCCCCCCATGTGCGGGCAAGAGTGGATTTTCTCCATTCAAGTCTCCCTCAAGACCCAGGGAGTCGGTCAACTGCTCAATCACATCTGTCCCAGCTCCCTGCCACCATCTCCTCCCCAGCCCCAATCTTCTTCCATCCCAGGAATATGTCATACGGGGATGCCAAGCTCTTCCAGCCTTTGGACTATTTCACACTCTCTCTCCTGCTCTCTCTGTCTGGACATGTCACTTCCTCACACTCTCCCTGACTGTCCACTGAAGGGACTGCTCACACCCTCTCCATTCACCTGGACTCCATGCTGGTTCTCTCACAGAAACCATCCCAATTTGTAAGTCTGCAACTTGTTCCACTCTTGGTTCTGAGTTTTCTCTTGTGGAACTTCCAAACCTTGACATATCTCAAAATGCTTAATGTTCCTTCTCTGACTTGTCATATAAAGTCAGACATCCGTTGAGAAAGCAATAGGTCCCTGTTCACAGAAATACATGGGATTGAACTCAGTGACTAATGACAATCTGTTGTTTGATTTGGATGGCTCTCAAATGGTTCTAGCTCCTTTGGTCTAGTGTTCATACACTATGATTTCTCTTCTGAAAAATAAGACCAATATATTTCTTCCTCTGATTTTCTTTCTCCCTGGGACGATCTGTCCCACAAGAAATGATTCCCTCAGACTTCCTAAGTCTTCCTTCTCTCCCTCTCCATCCTTCCCAGCACCTTCTCATGCCTCCTGGAGCAGGGCCATGCAGGGGGCTTCTTCTGAGCATGGACCACTGCAAGACACGGCCGACTTCTCTGACTGAACCAGCTTGCAGACCACAGGAACTCAAAGTCTGAGGGTGTTCCTGGAGATAGCACAAAGGCCAGTTGGTCAGTCCAGGACACTGTCCTCTCCTGTACCCAAAGACCCTGCTTTCTCAGGAGTCACAGTTTACTGACTTCTGCAGCCACAACCTGTGTGGGGTGAAGACTTCACTGCATACCTTCTACTAAAAGGTTTGGGGGGGCTCTAAATCCAAAGTCCTCTAGGTTCAATCTACCCATCTGGGGAAACTCTTGAATTGTAGTTCTAAGCATTTTAAGAAGTAACATTGGTTTGTCCTTACTCCTCCCGCAAAGAACTTAAGTTTGTTGACTGATATCCATGACAGTTCTCCAGAGGCACACCTAATCCATCAGGAACTCTTAATCCTCTGTGTGTATCTTTAACCTCTCCTTTCTGAGCTTCTTCCCCTATCTGTTAATCACAAATATCCCCAAATCCGACTCTGAAACCTGTAGGACAAATCTCCAAGGGCTCTGGATTTGTATATATAATTAAAAACTGCTTTTCTCCTTTATTTATGTCCTTTGCAAAGTTTACTTAGGCAATGCTTTTCTCTATACACATAAAAAGAAAGCTAAAGCTATGCTACTGTAACTTGGGATTTCTCTGACTCCAAGTAATATTTACTCCTGGCAATCCATCATATTTAGTTAACATAAGCCTCAGTTGCCCTTAATTCCTAGCACCCATGATGGGATCCTGGTGAGGGATTTGCATTTGGATAGACCCAGGGCAGTCGTGGCTACCTTGCATTGTAAAGGGACAGTTTAAGCACAATAAGATGTACAAGTTAAGAGTATGGTCGTGGTCGCACTCATTTGTGAAATATAAAGTAACAGAATGGGAGATGAACACCCAAGTATAGTAGAAGTAAGTACCAGAAGAATCCCTCCACGGCTTGGAAGCTGGCCTCACATGCTGGGGGGAAAGGCAGCTCAGATAGAGAAGGGAACACCAAGTAAAGGGTTTTTGGAGAGCCCGCTCGGTATAGGAGATGTGTGCCAAAGTAGACTATAGATAGAATATGATGACCATTCAATACTTGCATTGCAGATCATAACAACCTAAAAGAGAGAGAGTAAAAGGGAATGCCCCTGCCACCGAGGCAGGGAAGTGGGGGAGTGGGGGTATGGCAGGGATACTGTAATATTAGTGGTGGAATATGGGCTCTGGTGGAGGCATGGATCATTGTATGACTGAAATGTAAGCACAAAGTCTGTATATCTGTAACTGTACCTCACGGTGATTCATTAAAAAATAAAAAACTAAAAAAAATTTAAATTTATCTGAACAAAAAAAGGAGTATGGACATGGAACTAATTCTGTCATGACCCAAAGAGATGTAACTGAAATAGTACTCTTTGAAGTTAGGAAAGACTAAACTAATCTGAGGACTGTAGACCATGGCAGTCACCCGTGTGCTCTCTAGCTCTTTGAGGGATTCTCTGTTCTCTCACGGGGGTTGGGGGGGCCTCAGAGTGTGGGCAGCTGTGATCTCAAATAACAGGAACAGAGGCCATTCTGCTCTCCAGGATCAGTCTGGGCTGGCTTCAGAGCAGCCACTCCTGGCACCTTCTGGCAGTCGTCATCTTGGCCACTTGCTGCCCTCGCTCTGCTCTGGGATTGATCCTGCTCTGTCTCCCTCTCTTATTGCTCTTTTCTCTCTGTCTCTCTCTATATTTTGTCTCTGTCTCTCTATGTCTCTATATATCTCTGTATGTCTCCGTTTCTCTTTGTCACTGTCTTTCTGTCTGTTTGTATCCTTGTCTGTCTGTCCCCACTTTCCTCTCCCCCCTCTCTCTCATTCTGTCTCTCTCTGTGTCTCTCTCCCTCCTGCCCTCCATGGGCTCTGTGCTCATCTTAGTGTCCTGGAACAGCCGAGAGTAACTACCCCCTTGTCTGACTCTACACCTCTAGCCAGTTCACTCAGTGCTTCCACCTTCCTCTGGCTCGCTCATTTGCTAGGCCCCTACATTCTTGGGAACCTCTTTCATGAGACACAGGACAAAGCTAGCTTTGTACAAAGCATCTTTCCTACAGACTCTCAAGCACTCAGATATCCAAGTGACAGAGACTCACTGTTTCCTCTGAGTCCAGGCCATGGGATCATATTCTCATGGCCCAGCTGTTTTGTTCCAAACCAAGGACTCATTCCGTCTCTGGTTCCCAAACATGCCATCGGGTTGTAGCCTCTCCATCCAGGAGCCAAACTGCTCAGTGTGGGAGAAAATCAAATACATCTACTAA
The DNA here is from genome assembly GCF_027595985.1 of Sorex araneus. Classification (NCBI taxonomy): domain Eukaryota; kingdom Metazoa; phylum Chordata; class Mammalia; order Eulipotyphla; family Soricidae; genus Sorex; species Sorex araneus. Next base: position 117,130,639 of record NC_073306.1, on the reverse strand, counting down.
AAGCCATAGAGAGCCTCAGTGTCCTCATCTGCCAAATGGGGACAGGAGTAGTCTGCTGGGGCCGGGGCTAGGGCTCAGCACTCAGCAGTGGAGCACTTATCTTGCATGTTTGAGACCGGGGTATTATCCCCAGCACCACAAAATAGAAAAGACACAATAAATGATTTCCTTTTCTCCTCTACCCAGGAGCTGTCCAAATTCCACCCGCTGAGTCATTTCTCTCTCTTCACTTTATGAGACTGTCCCAGGCTCTCTGTAGATTACCCTCACCCCTACATTATAGAAATAACAAAAACAGAGAAGGAAAAAAATGGATGGGGAAAGTAAGAAGAGGGGGATGGGACATCCCGTGCAGGGCTAGTGGTGTTGGTGTGGAACATGGGTGTGTCTGGATCACAGAACCAACAGCAATGCAAGCATGAGACCCAAATGACAGCAAGCAACCAAATTTTAACATACGCCTGCCTAGGAATCAGCCTGGTTTTGGAGGGAAGCCAGGGATTATCCAGGGAGGGAAGTCAATCCTGCTGCTGGGTTTATCGCTGAACATTGTATGCCTGAAAATCTATTATGAACAACTTTGTAAATTATGATTCCTAACTATAATAATCTCTTTTAAACAACTTTTTTATTGAATCACTGTGAAATAGACCCTTTCAAAGCTGTTTATGATCGGATTTCAGTCACACAGTGTTCCAACAGCCATCCCTCCACCAGTGCACGTTTCCCAGCACCAGTGTTTCCAGATTCCCTCCCATCACCCACCACCTCCTGCCTACCTCCATAGCAGGCCCCTCTCATTCTCTCTCTCCCTCTCTTTCTCCCCTTTTGAGCATTGTGTTTTGCAACGTTGATACTGACAGTTTATCAAGAATATCCATGGACAGAGTTGTCCCACTGGAATGGAGCAGTGCCCCTGCAGCCAACCAGCACCCCGTTTCCTGAATTGGTTGCCAGGGGTGTGGCCTCTCCGTCAGGGGTGTGGCTTCACTGCGTGGCCTCCTGTGGGGCCGTAGTTATTTTCCCCCTTTCCCTGCTCTGTGGACTTAGGTCACAATCTGTATGTATAACCTATTTCTTTGAAGAACACCCTGGACATCTCAATCGCTATATGCCAATAGTCCATTGGCCTATTGTAATTTCACAAAAACTGTCAATGAACACAAGAAGCTGCAGAAGTCCTTTATAAAGAGAGCATAGCCTCCAGTCTTCACTAGTGGCTCAACATAAACCAGGAGGATCACCTGAGAGTAAGGAAGTATTCTAGAAGAGGATAAAGGCTACCAGCATCGACTTAGCTCATCCAGAATTCCCTCTTGCAGCAAGAAGGAATAGGGGTAGAGAACTGGAAGGTTCCACCAACTATAGTTCCATGTTGGGGATGGGCCTAGGCACCCCCTTGCCTCTGTCCCTGTAAATAGGGACTGGGTGAGGAAGGGTCCTAGGCACTCCCTACCTTAGTTTCTGTAAACAGAAATGAGTATGGAGAAACTTGGCGTGAGGGAGAGTCATCTCCTGAGAGCTGACCTTGACAGGCGGCCAAAGGGCCACCATGCTCTGGCGGCCAGCCTGGAAAGGGGGTCGAAGGGCCACCGTGCTCTGGCGACCTGCCTCGAGAGAAAAGTTGAAGGGCCACCATGCTCTGGCAGCTGAACTCGAGTGGAGGCTGAAGGGAGGATTGACTTGCGTCCACCTTGGGCATGCTCAAGGCCACATCTGCTTTCCCATGTTTCTCAAAGCTGAGATAAGGAACCAAAATTGTAAGAAGGAACCGAAAAATAAGTAATATTGGCAAGAATAAAGTTGCTTGCACAGCTTAATTAATAATGAATATGCCACCTATGCAACCTGCTGATCATTGCTAAAATAAGACTATATAAACCCGCTTGGATTTCAGTAAACTTGCTGTATGCCGTATATTGCATGCAGTCCTCCCTACCTCACTCAAATCTCATTCCTTCTCTCCGGCAGAGGTTCAAGTTGGCCGAGCGGGCCGCGGCAGTTCCATAACTAAATGAAGAAACAGCAAAAATCCCCACCAAGAGGAGGGGATGAAAAAAGATTCAGAAACCTCAAGAGGGGTTACTCACAAATACGATCTCTCAGATAAAATATTCAGAGAGGAAATGTTGAAGATGTTCAACGAAAACAAAGTAACCATGGAACACACGTACAATAAACTAAGGGAGGATATGAAAGAACGGTCCACCACGAGAATACAGGAAGAAATGAGAGCAAAAAATTTAAAGCTATAAATAGAAGTGACCCAAATAAAGGAATCAGTAGATGAAAGAAAAAACTCAGTAGATGCCCTCAACAGTAGAATGGCCACTTCCAAAGACAGAATCAGTGAGCTTGAAGACGGGCTGCAGAAAGCTTACAGGAAACAACAAATAATGGCAAAAGACCTCAAAATAGCTCTAGGGCAATTCAGAGTCCTGGGCAATTGTGGAGAGCCACCATGGGACCATGCTTTGTAGCGCTCTTTGTAATCAACACCTGTGTGCTTCGAAAACAACTCCTAATAAGGAAACAGGATGTCTTGCCACGCCCATAAGCTGTGACTAACCTATCAGATGCGGACACGTGGGCATAAGCAGGCAGCGAGAGGTATATAAGGGGGGAGGTCACCTAGCTAGTGGGTTCTCCCTCATGCGTCCCTTTTTCCGCCTTACTCTACGTCCCCGTTCCTGATTTCTTCTCTAACGCATGAGAAAGTTCCTAAATAAATCACAGCCAAAAGGATCTACGAGTTGCGCCCTTTGGACCCGGCTGCGGAGCGAGCATGATGGAAGAGCCCAAGGGAGCGCCCTTGGACTCCAGGCAGCCCACTGAACTAATTCCGGCATGGGACCAGAGACCCCACGGTGCGCTGAAACAGTGGGACCCGGGCATCCCCCAATTCTTTTAACCTGTCTCTCTCTCTCAACTCCTCCCTCCTGAGCACAGCGCAGGATCCGCGGTTTTCCTGAGCACAAAATGGAGCCGGCGATCCAGCTGAAACAGGACGCTTTCGCGCGCTTGCGGGAGACCCCAGGGGGCGGGGGCAGCGACCCCCGCCCACCGCAGATAGATATTTAAACCCACCTCCCCCACGTGTGCTTCCCTTTGGACCCGGCTGCGGAGCGAGCATGATGGAAGAGCCCAAGGGAGCGCCCTTGGACTCCAGGCAGCCCACTGAACTAATTCCGGCATGGGACCAGAGACCCCACGGTGCGCTGAAACAGTGGGACCCGGGCATCCCCCAATTCTTTTAACCTGTCTCTCTCTCTCAACTCCTCCCTCCTGAGCACAGCGCAGGACTTCTCCATCTTATGAGCACCATAAAAGGGTAAAAGTTTGTAGTGATGTTATTTCTGGTTGTACTTTCCCTGGACTTTATACAGAAACCCAAAACCGCGCGGCCGCGGCAGCAGCCGCGCGACCTAATGTCATCTTAGCATCAGCAATATGTAATGGTTCGCTTTTAATGGGTCGGACTTTTGTGGGAGATCCTAACAAGAATAGTAAGTCTGTTGCTGAAATATTGAAGGCAATCAAAACGGTAGCCATCTCTCTAGACTAAACTAAGCTATATCCCCAAGCCAGCTGAGAAGAAATTTTCTTCTTTCTCGGGGAGAAACGCGGTGTGTCGTCAACTACAGTGTGATGTCCATTAAGCAAACAGACCTGGTGGCGTGGGAATGGGATATAAGGGGAAAAATTATGTACATGGAACAGTGGGACGCTGGTGGAATCTCGAGCCGGAGCCGATACCAGCGCAAGACCTTCGGTTCCAGAAACTGCTTGCAGACACTCTACTAGTCTATCAACTAAGCCAGAGCCCCACGTCTGCTGATGACGGGAAATAACCATCCTTTTCGTTTTTTTTTTTTCCCTTGTCAGGCAGCGTGGCGATTACTAAACAGGCGTGAACTCGGTGGCGCGGGGCAAGGGGGAAAAAGAAAAGTTAGGTAACAAACAGCGGGACTTAATATCTCTATATTCTTAGTAGTGGAGAACTATCAAATGCCTCCTTGGCAATAGGACTGCTTTTCTTTTTTGGGGGAAACCCCAACAACGGTAGTGAGTTGTGTGTTGAAACATGGAATGTAATCGAGATAAGGCATAAACGAAGTGAAACTTATCAAGTACAAGGGTGGGAACTGGGGAGGTGGGAGGGGGCGGCAGGTATACTGGGGGGGTTGGTGATGGAAGATGGGCACTGGTGAAGGGAAGGGTGTTTGAGAATTGTATAACCGCCATAATCCTGAGAACTATGTAACCCTCCACATGGTGATTCAATAAAATTAAAAAAAAAAAAAAAAAGGATCTCCGAGTTGCGTGTTTCTTCGCTGGACGAAGCAGTGCGCGACAGCTGGTGGCCCGTACGGGGAACCCGACCTCCAGTACCCACCCGGTGGATTCAGAACTTGCTGCGATTTATTCAGGACTAAGGTTCACGAGAAATCGTGACGATGAGGTTCCTGTGGTAAGTCAGGACTAAGGTTCACGAAAAGTCGCGACGATGAGGTTCCTGTGGTAAGTCAGGACTAAGGTTCATGAGAAGTCATGATGATCAAGTTCCTGTGGTGAGTCAGGACAATGGATGTGTATGTTTCGTTTGTTGGTTGGATGTTTGTTTGTCTTTCCCTTTGTCTTTTCATTTTTGCTTTCTATGCTTACTTTAAGGATCAGAAGTGCGATAAGGCCGTACAATCAGGACAAGTAGTGTTAGAAGACACAAAGAAGGACAGAGGCAGCCGTCATGGCATTGTAGCCTCTGAGCTAGAGGAGGGTTCGGACGTGGAAAGCGAGGCCTCTGGGGGAACGCCGCTGATGGAGGGACGCGCCCCAAAAAAGAAAGGAAGGCCCCAAGAACCATCCATGACCCGTCCGTCTCTTTATCCCTCGCTACGTCAATTTCAGCAGGGACGGGCTAACGGGGACTCTGACCCCCCTATTGAAGAGGAAGCTGCGACATATGATAGTGACCGATACTTACCACTAAAGGGTTCTGAGGATGACCCGCCCCCTTATCTTAACAAAGCAGAAGGCGGACTTTCTTTTGCAAAACCCGGGCTCTGGGCAGAAGTTAGGCGAGAGCTACAGTTAACTTACCCAGTTTTTGAAGATAATAATCAACAGCGATATCATGAGCCCCTAGATTTTAAAATAATTAAGACCTTGGCAGAATCAGTAAAGACTTATGGAGCCAACGCCACATTTACTATAACTCAAATAGAAGGCTTATTCAGATATTGTATGACCCCAAATGATTGGCAACAGGTGGCTAGAGCGGTGTTGACGCCTGGACAATACTTGGACTGGCGCACCTTCTTAATGGAATTTGCAAATGAGCAAGCAGCAACCAATCTAGCCCAAGGAGGGGCACGAGCAGTCTGGGATAGGGACATGTTATTAGGACTTGGCAGATTTGCCAATCAGCAGACCGGGTACCCCCCAGAAGTTTATACGCAGGTGAACCAAATAGGATTGAAAGCGTGGAAAGCTCTACCCAACAGAGGGGAAGTCCGAGGCAACCTTACTAAAATAGTTCAAGGGCCCCTGGAACCGTTTTCCGAATTTGTTGCCCGTGTGGTCGAGGCTGCCGGAAAAATCTTTGGAGATTCGGACACTGCGATGCCTCTCATAAAGCAGTTGGTATTTGAACAATGCACTGCTGAGTGTCGCAAGGCTATCGCCCCCTATAAGAGTCTGGGACTGGAGTATTGGATGAAAATATGCCGAGAAATAGGGGGTCCCCTAACCGCCACAGGCTTAGCTGCGGCTGTCATGGATATTATCAAGGAAGTTACGGGACTCGCTGTAACCTGCTATACGTTGGAAGGACAGGGCACCTGAGGAGACAGTGTCCTGTCAATAACCAAGTTGTAGGATCTAGACCCAGACTTTGCCCTAAGTGTAAAAAGGGAAGACATTGGGCAAGTGAGTGTAGGTCAGTGAGAGATGTCCACGGCCATAGGATATCTCAAAGCAATATAAGAAGGGATTCAAAAAACGGCTTACGGGGCCCACGTCCCCAGGGCCCTCAAATATATGGGGCGGCGCAAGTTTCCGAGGAATGGCCATCTCTGCAACATCCCAGGGACTCCGGGGAGCCTCTAAGGCCTCCCCCGCTGTGACCCTACAAGCCGTCAATCCCATGGTCCTCACTCCGAGAATGGGAGTACTGATTTTAGAGTTAGGGAAACTAGCCCCTTTACCGAATGAAGTTATAGGATTGCTAATAGGCTCCCCTGAAGCAGTTTTAAAAGGCTTGTGTGTATATCCTGGTATAATTGATCCCAACCATTCTGAAAGTGTGAGAGCCCTGATTGAGTCTCCCCGTGGGATTACTGCTATCAGCCCAGGGGACCCTGTTGCCCAGGTTATTCTCCTTCCCGCCGTGGGTGGACAGACATGCAATGGTAAAAGGGCTTTAAATCAGGAACAAATTGAGGGAGCTTTTCTTGCATTAGGTATGCATACCAGACCCATGATGCAATTAATAGTAGAAGGAAAAAGGATCATGGGACTCCTTGACACTGGAGCAGACCGTAGCATAATAGCCACTAAGGATTGGCCTTCTGCCTGGCCCACACAGGCTTCTGCTCAGCAGTTGCAGGGTCTGGGGTACCTCAGTACCCCAGAAGTAAGCGCACGTCACCTCACCTGGAAGGATGACGAGGGACACCAGGATAGCTTCCAGCCCTTTATACTTAATTTGCCCTTTTCCCTTTGGGGACGAGATGTTCTGGCTAAGATGGGAGTTAGGCTTTGCACTTCTTCGCGCCCTATTGCTGTTTCTGCTGACCAAAATTTATTATAGGGGCCGCTGTGGAAATCATCCCCCTAACATGGTTAACAGAGGACCCGGTGTGGGTTCCACAGTGGCCTTTGTCCTCTGAAAAGTTAGATGCAGCTGAAGCCTTAGTTAATCAACAATTGTCAGCTGGACACTTACGTCCTTCTGTATCCCCTTGGAATACTCCTATTTTCGTAGTTAGAAAGAAATCCGGTAAATGGCGTTTGTTGCATGATCTTCGAGCTGTTAATGCTCAAATGCGCGTGATGGGGCCTGTACAACGTGGCCTGCCTTTATTAACCACTTTACCAAAAGATTGGCATGTAATTGCCATTGACATACAAGATTGCTTTTTCTCTATCCCGTTACATCCACAGGATATTCCCCGTTTTGCGTTTACATTACCCTCTAAGAACCATGAGCAACCAGATAAGCGATATGAGTGGGTAGTCCTCCCACAAGGGATGACAAATAGTCCCACTCTTTGCCAGCTATACGTAGGTTCCATCATAGCTCCTTTGCGAAAGTGTTTCCCGAAAGTACAATGTGTGCATTATATGGATGATATCCTGCTGGCAGCAAAATCCGAAAACGCTCTTAATAATGCCCTACTCAAATTAACCTCGCTCTTACAAAGTGCCAATTTAATTATTGCCCCTGAAAAAATTCAGAAAGGAACAGTTGTCCAATATCTAGGCGCTAAGATAACCCCCAAAGCAGTACATCCCCAAAAAATTACGCTTCGGCTTGACCACTTACACACGCTTAATGATTTCCAACGTTTGTTGGGAGACATTAATTGGATAAGGGGATACCTTAAATTACCTAACTATGACTTAAAACCTTTATTCAATATGCTTCAAGGTGATCCTTCTCTTTCTTCCCCACGGACTATCACACCCGAAGCTAGAGAAGCCCTTTGCAAAATTGAGCAAGCTCTTACTGCTGCTGGCAATACACGCGTGCAGCCTGAGTTTCCTATTTTACTTTGTGTGCTTTCAACTTATGGGCAACCTACTGCAGTCCTATGGCAGGAGGGACCCCTTCTGTGGATTCATCCTAGGGTCTCTCCGGCAAAAGCCGTGGAATTATACCCTGCAGCTGTAGCCCGTTTGGCTATGATTGGTATTCAGGACTGCTTGCAATACTTTGGAAAACTTCCAGATGCTCTTATTACCCCCTATAATTCCACTCAAATAGTTTCTTTGTGTAACTTACATGATGATTGGGCGATTCTCCGATTTTCTTTTCCCAATGTTATTGATAATCATTATCCCAAACATCCACTAATGACCTTCTTTAAAACCCATCCGGTAATTTTCCCCAAAGTCACCTCTTATGTACCCCTTCGGGATGTTCCGAACATTTATACTGATGGTTCAAGTACAGGCTGGGGGGCTTATATGATAGAGGGTCAAGATCCTATTCGTATGCAATTTCCAACTACGTCTCCTCAAGTTGTGGAACTCCGCATTGTCTTGACAGTGTTTGAGCATTGCCCCTTTGCTTTCAATTTGATCTCTGATTCACGATATGTTGTAAATGCTCTTTGCTCACTTGAGGTGGCAGGACCAATAAAGGCCTCCAGCTCGATAGCCTCTTTGTTATCTGCTTTACAGCAAATTCTTTGGACCCGTGAAAAACCATTTTTTGTCACACATATCCGCTCTCATACAGGCCTTCCGGGTCCCTTAGCAGAAGGCAATGCTTATGTTGATGCACTCACTAGACCATCTTGTTTTGTTATTCAGTCTCCTTTACAATTAGCAAAAAATTTTCATGACCGTTTCCATGTTTCTTCTCGGACCCTTCAACATAGATTTCAAATACCTCGAGCCGAAGCTCGGGCAATTGTTTTACATTGTCCACACTGTGTCCCTTTTCTTCCTGCCCCCTCCATGGGCATAAACCCTCGTGGTCTTGTGCCTTTACGCATTTGGCAAATGGATGTTACACATTTCTCGGAATTCGGCAGGCTCAAATATCTCCATGTATCTGTGGACACGTGCTCCGGTATCATTCATGCCACTCCCCTTTCTGGAGAGCGGTCCACAAATGTTATCTCTCATTGCCTTGACGCATGGGCAGCCTGGGGCATCCCAGCCCAACTGAAAACAGATAACGGTCCGGCATACACCTCTGCTAAATTCACCGCATTTTGTGCCCAGATGGGAGTCTCTTTATCTCATGGCCTCCCGTATAACCCACAAGGACAGGGCATCGTTGAGCGTGCCCATTCCACCCTTAAAGCATGCCTAATAAAACAAAAAGGGGGAGTTGGCCTGGGACAGCCCCCTCGAGAAAGAATCTCTATTGCACTTTTTACTCTAAATTTTTTGATCATTGATGATAAGGGCACCTCCTCTGCAGACAGGCATTCTTCAAAGATTCCTGTGTGCCAAGGATATGTTAAATGGAAAGATATCCTTTCTGGTGAATGGCACGGCCCGGACCCCGTGTTAACCTGGGCCAGGGGTTCTGTTTGTGTTTTTCTACAGGACAGGGCAGAACCAGTGTGGATTCCTGAACGTCTGACACGGAAGACCGCGCCTCCAGTAGATCAAGAGGTGGAAACTGGTGCTCCTGTTCAGCCTGGTTCCTGTGATGATACAAGCTGAAGAAGCAGCTTTTTGGGCCATTGCTACACCATGGCCTGCTTTAATCCCTTCCGTACCCACCTTAATAATAAGACCAGAGTAGAAGTCCCCTCTATTTTATCAAAGAGTGGGTGGAGTGGGAGTAGTACTATCCTTATTGCTTCTCACTGCTTTGGTTTTTGCCTGGTGTCTACTTAAAATGCAGCAAGTACAACTATTTACAAAGGCGTGATATTTGCAGGTATCCCGGCCCTGGAGGCGCAGCAATCCCCCAAGCTTTGGCTTGCAACTTTGAATCAATAATCTCGCTTAGAACAATCAGGTCTAGCTGGATGTAGCAAAGGTATTGTGCAGCTGAGAGCCCTTAACTGCAGGGGACCTCCTGTAGTTGAGGAGTTTGAAAGGGTGCATTATACCCACCTGACCCTTGGACCAACCTAAGACAGGGACCTACAAGCGAGAGGGCTCCCAATGACGGGTAAGGCCAAGGGGGCCGAGGTCGCTACGCAGACTTGCTGTTCTAAAACAAAAAAGGGGGAACTGTGGAGAGCCACCATGGGACCATGCTTTGTAGCGCTCTTTATAATCAACACCTGTGTGCTTCGAAAACAACTCCTAATAAGGAAACAGGATGTCTTGCCACGCCCATAAGCTGTGACTAACCTATCAGATGCGGACACGTGGGCATAAGCAGGCAGCGAGAGGTATATAAGGGGGGAGGTCACCTAGCTAGTGGGTTCTCCCTCATGCGTCCCTTTTTCCGCCTTACTCCACGTCCCCGTTCCTGATTTCTTCTTTAGCATGAGAAAGTTCCTAAATAAATCGCAGCCAAAAGGATCTCCGAGTTGCGTGTTTCTTCGCTGGACGAAGCAGCGCGCGACAGGCAATGACCTCAAGAGGAAAAACATAAGAATCATTGAAGTACAGGGAAGTAATCCCAAGGAAAAAAATCAGTGTTAAAAACATCATTGCTAAGAAATTCCCAGAGCTGAAGAATGCACGCAACCAGATCCAAGGAGCCTGAAGGGTGGCATCTAAAAGAGACCCTAATAAAAATACTCAAAGGCATATCTTAGTCAGAATGATGGATGCCATAGATAGAGACACAATACTGCAAGCAGCAAGGTCAAAGAAGGAAATCACATACAAAGGAGCACCCCTTAGATTTACAGCAGACCTATCAGAGGAAACACTCCAAGCCCAAAGACAGTGGTGGGATATAGTGAAAAAACTCAATGAAAAGAAAACCTGACCAAGAATACTTTATCTGGCTAAACTCTCACTCAAACTTGAAGGAACGATACACTATTTCATGGATAAACAACAGCTCAGGAACTTGATAGACTCAAAACCAAACTTAAAAGGACTAAAGAGGATATTTTCAGACAAGGCTAAACCTTACAAGAACAACAAACCCTACAGAAAGATGGCATAAAACCCCATGAGAATAATCTATCTCAATGTCAATGGTCTAAATGCACCAATCAAGAGACACAGGGTGAAAACGGATTCGGAAACTAAACCAGACATTCTGCTGCCTACAAGAACCACACCTGAATAGTCAGAGCAAGCACAGACTCATAGTCAAGAATGGAAAAGAATCCTGCAAACAAACAACTTCCTTAAAAATGCTGGAATGGCCATACAAGTATCCGACAACATAGACTTCAGGTTGAAAAAGATTAGAAGGGACAGCAAAAGTCATTTTCTATTCATCAAGGGATATGTACTGAAGGAAATCACACTCTTAAACGTATATGCACCTAATGAGCGATCAGCTAAATACTTAAAATGACTGCTAACAGATTTTCAGTGGGACATAGCTAGCAGCACAATAGTAGTCTGAGACTTCAACACCTCCTTATCACCTCTGATAGAATGACAAGTATAAAACTCAGCAGGAAACACTGGCTCTGAAGGAAGAAATGGAAGAGAGAGGACTAATAAACCTATACAGAGCTTTACACTCCAAAAGAGAGAATGCACATTCTTTTCCAATGCACATGGAACATTTTCCAAAATACGCCATGTGCTGGGCCACAAAACATCTTCAATAGAATGGTGAAGATAGAAATTGTATCAACTATCTTTTCAAACCACGATGCGCTGAAGATAGAAGCTAATCACAGACACACGCGGAGAACCAAATCAAACACCTGGAAATTAAACTCAATGTTGAACAATCAGTAGGTCAGGAAGGAAATCAAGGAAGAAATCAAAAGATTCCTCAAATCAAATGGAGAATGAAGACATGACCTACTAGAACCTATGAGACGCAGCAAAAGCCATGTGAAGGGGGAAATTTATAGCTCTGCAAGTAATCCTCAGTAAGGAAGAAAGGGCCTACATAGATAGCTTGACTTCACATTCAAGATCTTAGAAAAGGACCAGAGAAGGAACGCAAGCCAGATCGAAGAAAAGAAATAATAAAACTTAGAGCATAAATTAACGACATGGAAACCTAAAAAATAATCTGAAAGGTCAATGCAACCAAGAGCTGGTTCGTTGATAAAATAAACAAGATTGATAAACTACTAGCAAGACTCACAAAGAAAGAAAGAGCGAGAACCCTAATAAACTGAATCATAAATGAAACCAAAACCAGGTTATGATAAAAACTCTCACCAAAATAGGTTTTGAAGGAACTTTCCTCAAGATAGTCAAAGCCATCTACCATAAACTATGGCAAAAATTATTCTCAATTGGGAAAAACTAAGGGCTTTCCTCTAATATCAGGGACAAGACAAGAATGCCCACTCTCACCACTCCTGTTCAATATACTGGAAGTACTCACAATAGTGGTTAGGCAAGAAAAAGATATTAAGGACCTACAGATAGGAAATGAAGAAATCAAACTTTCACTATACGGATGACATGATTCTATATCTAGAGAATCCTAAAGCCTCTACCAAGAAAATCTTAGAAACAATAGATTTGTACAGTAAAGTCACAGGCTATAAAATCAATACCCAAAAGTTCACGGCCTTCCTATATTCAAAAAATGAGACAGAGAAAACCGACACGAAAAAGGCAATTCTGTTCACAATCGTCCCCCAGAAAATAAAGTATCTCAAAATCAGCTTAACTAAGCTCTACAAAGAAATCTATAAAATACTACTCCACAAAATAAAAGAGGACATAAGGAAATGGAAACATATCCCCTCTTCATGGATAGGGAGAATCAGCATTGACAAAATGACAATACTCCCCAAAGCATTATACAGATTTAATGCGATCCCTATAAGAATGCCCATGAAATTCTTCAAGGAAATGGATAAGTAATCCTGAAATTCATATCAATATAAAACGTCCACAAATATCTAAAGCAGTTCTTGGGAAAAAGACAATGGGAGGCATCACCCTCCCCAACCTTAAACTCTACTACAAAGCGGTAAGAATTAAAAGAGCATAGTACTGGAACAAAGGTTGAGCCACAGACCAATGGAACAGGGTGGAATATCCCTACAGACAACCCCAATTGTATGAACTTCTAATCTTTGATAAGGGAGCAAGAAATGTGAAGTGGAGCAAGGAAAGCATCTCTAACAAATGGTGTTGGCATAACTGGTCAACCGCAAGCAAAAAAATGGGCTTAGACCTCGACCTAACACCATGCACAAAAGTCAGATCAAAATGGATTACAGACCTCAACATCAGACCACAATCTGTAAGGTACATTGAAGACAAGGTCGGAAAAACCCTCCACAATATTGAAACTAAAGGTATCTTCAAAGATGACACGCAACTAAGCAATCAAGTAGAAACAGAGATAAACAAATGGGACTATATTAAACTAAGAAGCTTCTGCACCGCAAAAGACACAGTGACCAGAATACAAAGGCAATCTACAGAATGGCAAAGGATATTCACCCAATACCCATCTGATAAGGGGTTGATAACAAGTTTATATAAGGCACTGGTTGAATTCTACAAGAGAAACCATCCAGCCCCATCAGAAAATGGGGCGAAGAAATGAACAGAAAATTTCTCCAAGAAGAAATACAAATGGCAAAAAAGCACATGAAAAAATGCTCTTCATCACTAATCATTAGGGAGATGCAGATCAGAACAACTATGAGATACCACCCCATACCACAGAGACTGGCACACGTCCAAAAGAACAAAAGCAACCTGTGTTGGCTTTGATGTGGGGAGAAAGGGACCCTCCTACAGGCTGGTGGGAATGCTGATTGGTTCTGTTCTTTTGGAAAACAATATGGACACTTCTCCAAAAATTATAAATTGAGCTCCCATTTGACCCAACAATACCACTTCTGGGAATATATCCCAGAGAGGCAAAAATGTATAGTCAAAATGACATCTGCACTTGTATGTTCATCGCAGCACTGGTTACAATAGCCAGAATCTGGAAAAAACCCGAGTGCCCAGGAAAAGATGATTGGTTAAAGAAACTAGTACATCTACACAGTGGAATACTATGCAACTATTAGAAAAGATGAAGTCATGAACTTTGCATATAGGTGGATCAACTTGGAAAGTATCAAGCTAAGTGAAATGAGTCAGAAAGAGAGACAGACAGAGAAAGATTGCATCCGTCTATAGAATGTAAAATAACAGAATGGGAGACTAGTACCCAAGAATAGCAGAGATAAGTACCAGGAGATTTGCTCTACATCTTGGAAGCCGGCCCCACATGCTGGGAGAAAAGCAGCTCAGACAGAGAAGGGAACATGAAGCAAAGTGTGGTTGGATGGGATATGCGTGCTGAAAGTAGACTATAGATTGAACACGATAGCCACTCAATACCTCTATTGCAAACCACAACACCCAAAAGGAGAGAGAGGGCTCTTCGCCGAGATGTTACTGGAGTGGCCACACATGTGCAGCCTCCCCATTGCTGGATGACCATGATCCCAGAGGCCAGCTAAACTACTTTTGGTACCTGCAGCTTCTTACAAAAAAGTCTCTGCAAGACTGTGAACTAAGACTGTCACTAAGACTGTGAACTAAACCATGGCCCCATGCCACCACAGGAGGGGAAAGGTTTTTCCTCTCTCAGCTTTTCCTTTCCGGGGTGATATGCGTGGCGACTGCCATCTTATAAGGACCACTAAAGAGAGGTATGAGCTTGAAATGATAAAATTTCTGGCAGAAATTTCCCTGGACTTAGTTACTAAAATACTAAAATACAGAAATCCAAAATCTCATATCTCTTCATTCTCAGCAATGAAAAACAAATTATCCAACGCTTCCTTTTCAGCAGGTCTGGTTTTTTGGGGGAAACTCCAAACAATAATAGTGAGTTTTTTGTGAAACTATTGAATGTAATCAAAGTAAAGTAAAAGTAAAGTGAAAAGTATCAGCTACACAGGCGGGGGGGTGGGGGGGACGGGAGGTATACTGGGGTTCTTGGTGGTGGAATATGTGCACTGGTGAAGGGATGGGTGTTTGACCACTTGTATAACTGAGACTTAAGCCTGAATGCTTTGTAACTTTCCACATGGTGATTCAATAAAAAATAAAATTTAAAAAAATAGGAGAGAGAGAACAAAAGGGAATGCCCTGCCACAGAGGTGGGGTGGGGTGGGGGAATGGGAAGGGGGGGTGGGAGGGATACTGGGATCATCGGTGGTGGAGAATTGGCACTGATGAAGGGATGGGTGCTCGATCATTGTACGACGGAAATGTAAGCACGAAAGTTTGTAAATCTGTAACTGTACCCTCACAGTGATTCATTAATAAAAAAGAGTAAAATTTTTTAATTAATTTTTTTAAAAAAGAATATCCCTTTACCTACTTTTAACACTTAGTTTTGTCCAGCGTGATCATTCCCAGCTATTATCGTCATACTGGTCTCTCTCTAACTACCCTCAGCCCCACACACACTTGTGGTTAGATCCAACCATTGACCAGTCCTACTAACCCCTGTGTTCCCTGGCCATGGATATTAGTCTTCTAATATATATATACATATATATGTATGTATATATTTATTTATATATCAAAAATGAATGTAGTCATTCTGTATCTGTTCCTCTCCTTCTGACTCATTTCACTCAACATGATACTCTCCATGTCCATCCATATATACTAATCTCTTTTTATATATAGCATTGTAGCATTGTACTCCAATTGTTCATCAACTTGCTTTAGTGGGCACGAGTAATGTCTCCATTCTGACTTGTTATTACTGTTTTTGACATATCGAATATGCCACAGATAGCTTGCCAGGCTCTGCCGTGCAGGCAAGATACTGTCGGTAGCTTGATGGGCTCTCTGAGAAGGACAGAGGAATCGAACCTGATCGACCACATGGAAGAAAACGCCCTGCCCGCTGTGCTATCGATCCAGTTCATTTAAATATCATAATCTTTTAAATTAAAAAAGTAAGCATTTTCAGACAAAGTTGTAGAGAGAGCAGCTCCTCCAGGATGGCGGCTCATGTTGATGTTGGTGGGTACCACGTGTGGCTGTGAGGCAGGGAGGAGAGAGACAGTCACTTTCTCCATATCCACCTCTGCCAGCCCCAGACCCAGACCATCAAAGTTCTTGTCTTGGCTCACAGAAAAGAATTTCAGGAGTTATTGAGTAGTGAAGTAGAACAGATATTATTTGGAGGTTTTTGAAGGTGAGGAGATAGGGAAAGGGTGTGTGTGTGTGTGTGTGTTTGTGTGTGTGTGTGTGTGTGTGAGAGAGAGAGAGAGGGTGGGGGGGTTGGGGGGAGAGCAACAAGCTCAAGGGAGAACTTGGGCTTCTCCAAGGAAGGAGAGAGCCCTCCCTCCCACATCCCTGCATTAACACATCTCCAGAGGGAAGGTGCGCGTGACATATGTGCTCAGGTGCCACATGTGCTTACTTTCGTGCTTACTTTTCAATCATACAATGATCTCGTACCCATTCCTCCACCAGTGCCCATTCTCCACCACCAATGATCCCAGTATCCCTCCCACCACCTACAACCCATGATCTCCCTCACCCCTATATGGCAGGTACACGCCCTTTTGATCTCTCTCTCCTTTTGCGTGTTGTGGTTTGCAATACAGGTATTTAGTGGCCATCATCTTCGGTCTATAGTCTACTTTCAGCACACATCTCCCACCCTGAGAGGCCCTGGGTGTCATTCCCAGTACCACAAAATAGAAAAGAAATGATTTCCTTGGCTCTCTCTGCCCAGGAGCTGTCAAAACCAGCCCAATGAGTCATTTCTCTCCCTTCACTTTATGGGACTCTCAGGCTCTCCCTAGATTACCCTCACCCCTAGATTATTGAAATAACAAGGACAGAGAAGGAAGGAAATGGATGGGGGGAGTAAGAAGAGGGGGATAGGAGGTCACGGGCAGGGGTACAGACCTCGGGCACATCTGTGGTGTATCAATGTGGAATTCGGGTGTGTCTGGACCACAAAACCAATAACATGAGACACAGATAACAACCAACTTTTAACCTATATCTGCCAAGGAATCAGCCTGGGGGTGGGAGGGAAGCCAGGGATTGATGGAGGGAAGTTGATGCTGGTGCTGGGATTGTCGCTGGAACATTGTATGCCTAAAATCTATTATGAACAACTTTGCAAATTGCATTGCCTAAATATAATAATCTTTTAAAAAACTTTTTATTGAATCACTGTGATATAGACCCTTACAAAAGCTATTCATGTGTGATTTCAGTCATACAATATTCCAACACACATCCCTCCACCATTGTACATTTCCCAGCACCAGTGCCCCCAGGTTCCCTCCCATCACCCCCCAAACCGACTCCTTTCTGCCTCTATGACAGGCACTTCTCTCTCTCTCTCTCTCTCTCTCTCTCTCTCTCTCTCTCTCTCTCTTTCTCAAGAGAGCATTGTGGGTTGCATTATTGATATTGGAAGGTTATCAAGAATACCCTTTACGATGGAGTTCATGCCCAATTCAGTCAGCTTAATCAATGGCTGAATGAATAGCAGTGCTCATACATTATAAAAAATTTTAAAAATAAAAAAATGTTATAAAAATTATCCCTTTGTTGACATGGGTGGGAGGTATACTGGGATTATTGGTGGAGGAGAATGGGCACTGATGGAGCGATGTAAACTAAATACAAACATGAAAGTTCATAAGTTTGTAACTGTACCCCACGGTGATTCACTAATAAATTTTTTTTAAAAAGATAGTGTCTTGGAATTTTCATCTTTAAAAAGGGGAAAAAATAAAATTTTAAAAAAGGATATCCCATTACCTACTTTAAACACTCAATTCTTGTCCAGCGTCATCATACCCAGCTATGATTGTCATACTGTTCTCTTCTCTAACCACCTTCATCACCACACACACACTGTGCTTATATCCAACCATTGACCAGTCCTCCTCACCCCTGTTTTTCCAGGCCATAGATATTAATTTTACACTATATATACACACATGTGTATATTTATATATATATGTATATGTTGGGGCTGGACTGAGCTGTCATTATGAGCCTATGTAGACTGTACCACATAACGGGCAGGAGCATAGAGACCCATGAAAATGAACGAATTTTCGTTTATTCTGACTGGTTTGGCACAACCTGAACATCTATTCCTTTAAGCTGCCTTCTGTACATAATTTCAGGGGCTGGAGAGATAGCACAGCGAGTAGGGCATTTGCCTTGCACACAGCTGACCCGGGTTTGATTCGCAGCATCCCATATGGTCCCCTGAGCACTGCCAGGAGTAATTCCTGAGTGCAGAGCCAGGAGTAACCGCTGTGCATTGCTGGGTGTGACCCAAAAAGCAAAATAATAATAATAATAATAATTTTATAAATTTCAGTATATTGAAAGAGTCAGTTTTTCCTTTTCTCAGGAGTTATCGAGCAGTGAAGTAGAGCAGATTTTATGTGGAGGTTTTTGAAGGTGAGGAGAGAGGGAAAGAGAGAAAGAGAGAGAGGAAGAATAAAAGCTCAAAGGAGAACACAGGGCAAGAGAGAACTCTAAACACATCCCATCATTAGATAGGAAATTACACATCTCAAGACAGTAGACACGGGTGACAAATGTGCTCGGGCGTGACTTATATACTCGGCCAGTGGGCGCAAACAGCACAGGAAGCATATGCGGGTCCATCCTTGTTCAAGTTGGCTTTTACAGGGTTTTCCCAAGCCGCCCCCAAGTGGGGCTTTCAGCCTGATAAAAGTGGCATTGTTGCTAAGTCGGTAGAATTGGCATGTTCATCTTTGAAACTCCTTTTTTTCTTTTTTCTTTTTTATTAGCAAATCACAGTCAGGTACAGTCACAGACTTACAAATTTCGTGCTTGCATTTCAGTTATACACTGGTCAAGTGCCCATAACTCCACCAGTGCCCATTTTACACCACCAGTGGTCCCAAAATCCCTCCCACCCTTTCCTCTTCACATTCCACCTCACCTTTGTGGTAGAGCATCCCTTTTTGCTCTCTATCTCCTCTTGGGTGTTGTAGTTTGCAGTAGAGGTATTAAGTGGCCATCATGTTCCGTCTATCGTCTACTTCAGCCTGCAGGTCCCATTCTGAACAAGCCCTCCTAGCACCCTTTACTTGGTGGTCCCGTCACTATCTGAACTGCCTTTTCCCCCAGCACTCGAGGCTGGTGTCTAAGCTGTGGAGTAATATCCTGATACTTATCTCTGCTGTTCTTGGGTGTTAGTCTCCCATTCTGTTACTTGATATTCCACAGATGAGTGCAAAATCTCTCTATGTCTATCCCTCTCTGACTCATTTCACTTAGAATGATACTTTCCATGTTGATCCACCTATATGCAAATTTCATGACTTCATCTTTTCTAACAACTGCATAGTATTCCATTGTGTAGATATACCAAAGTTTCATTAACCAGTCACCTGTACTCAGGTACTCAGGTTTTTTCCAGATTCTGGCTATTGTAAACAGTGCTGCAATGAATATAACAATGCAGATGTCATTTCTACTATACTTTTTTGCATGTCCGGGATATATTCCCAGAAGTGGTAGTGCTGGGACAAATGGGAGCTCAATGGGACAAATGGGAGCTCAATTTCAAATTTTTTGAGAAGCGTCCATACTGTTTTCCAAAAGGGCTGAACCAGTCGTCATTCCCACCAACAGTGGAAGAATGCGCTAGTGAATCCGTCTGGACCTGGGCTTTATAGTTTTTTGGAAGATTTTTGGTTAGTTTCAATTTCCTTAATATTAATAGGTCAATCCAAGTATTGCAGATCTTCTTGGTTCAAGTTTGTGAGTTGAGAGGAATCCAGTAACTTATCCATTTCTTCTAGGTTTTCTTGTTTCATGGCATACAGACTTTCTTTTTTATTAATTTTTTAAGTTTTTTATTGAGTCACCATGTGGAAAGTTACAAAGTTTTCAGGTTTAAGTCTCAGTTATACAATGCTCGAACACCCATCCCTTCACCAGTGCACATATTCCACCACCAAGAATCACAGTATAGCTCCACCCCGTCCCCCCACACCCCTAGGCCCCCCCACGCCCCTAGCCCCCACCACCACCCCTAGCCCCCCCCTTGCCTATGTAACTGATAAATTTCACTTTACTTTCACTTTGATTGCATTCAATATTTCAACAAAACTCACTGTTATAGTTTGGAGAGTCTCCCCCCTAAAGTCAGACCTGCTGAAAAGGAAGCATTTGACAATTTGTTTTCGATTGCTGAGAATGAAGAGGTTTGAAGTCGAGTGACCGCACCTAGTCGCCTCAGGTTTTGGGTTTCTGTATTTTAGTATTTTAGTAACTAAGTCCAGAGAAATATCTGCCAGAAATTGCATCACTGCAAACTTGCACTTCTCAATTATATTATATTCCACATGAGTGCAATCTTTCTATGTCTGTCTTTTTCTTTCTGACTCATTTCACTCAACATGATACTTTCTATGTTGATCCATTTATATGCAAATTTCATGACTTCGTGTTTTCTGACAGCTACATTGTATTCCATTGTGTATATGTACCAGAGTTTCTTTAACCAGTTATCTGTTTGGGGGCACTCTGGTTTTCATGGCATACAGACTTTCAGTTAATATCTGATGATGTTTGGAATTTCTTTGATGAAACTCCTTTTCTTGATCATTGTTCCTCTCTTGGAGGGTGGGTCCAGCCTTCTCTGATCTGGGTCAGCTGAGGATTAATCAGATTAAAGGAAGGAATAGAGGGTTCTCCAGTAATTTCCTTCAGGCGCTTTCTGTACGGAGGGGTTCAGTCTCCTAAGGGTGGCTGCTGAAGCAGGTCTTTTTTTTTAAATTTGATTGAATCACAGTGAGAATGTTACAAGCTTTCATGTTTGGGTAACAATCTCACAAAGATCAAACACCCATCCCTCCGCCAGTGCACATTCCCCACCACCAATATCCGGGTATACCCCCTTCCCACCCTCCCCCTCCCTCTATGGCAGACAATATTCCCCATAGTCTCTCTACTTTTGGGCATTACAGCTTGAAACAGACACTGAGAGGTCATCATGTTTGGTCCATTATCTACTTTCCTGACACTGCTGCTGGCTTGGCTAGTCTGAATTTTCCAGACCTGCTAAAGAGGTGTCTCTGTCGCCACACAACTGCCTTTTGACCTAGGCCAAGGCTTGGCTTCTCTGTGGCAAAATCAAGTCACTTGGTAATTTTTACTTTTTTTTTTACAGGGTTGAGTGTCTATACCTAGCTCTGTGCTTCGGGATCATTCCTGTAGGGATCATTTGTGATATCAAATACTTGAATGGGGTGGGCCAGAGCAGGCAAGACTGTAGCCCACTGTATTCTCTCCGGGTCCATTGTCTTCATTTCTAAGACGAAGAGATGGGGCTGCATAGTCCCAACTTTCATTCAACCATGATGAAACCAGTTCTCTGCAACAGCCCAATGTCGCACCTCTATCCAACACCCCAGATGAAGAAAGAGCAGGTGACATGGAAGTGCAGGAATGTACTTTTATTGGGGAGGGGAGTAGAGCAGGGGGCTGTGGTCCCAACTGTAAGGATATTCCGGCGAGCTCAGACTTTGATTCCCGCTGGGGGTGGCAGCACCTTCGCAGAGGGAGATGCCAACCAGGGATGCTGGTCAAGATTCGGGAACCGGTCTGCAAGGAGACTCAGTGGTTAGGGCATGGCCGACTCTGGCTTCATCCAGGCACCCATAGAGGAGCCCCATGACCCCACAACACCCTCAGAACCCACACCAGGACCCTCACCACCCGGGGGCAGCACCTTGCTCATACCCAAGTTCTGTCTTCACAATCCGACCTGGGCTCCGAGGTGAATTTGATCTGCCCAGACAAAACCAACAACAGCAAACCTCAGTCTCCACCAAACAGTACCCAGACCATCAGTGGCTGACACTTTTCATGCTCTGCCTGACAGGGATGCCACAAATATTCTGCCACCTGTCTCGCCTTGATTATCTGTCTGTAAATTGGGACTATAGGGTGCCCCTTCAAAGGGGAGGTTGAGAGAATCTAATGAGATGATTGTCCAACAACTGAGCCAGTGGCTCTTTTCTACCAGGTATGGGATCCTCACTGACCCCACTGCTCTAGTTCCTGCTGCCTGGCACCAAACCCTGCCAGGAGATCCTGGAACCCAAAGCACCACGGTTTCTGGAGAAGTCCAGCTCCTGCTCAGAAAGAAAACAAGCATGAGCTTGGAAGCATCACTTCCTCCTGAGAGGCCCTTCTGCTGCTTCTAATCTATGTCTCAGCAACGAGAAGCCCCTTCATACAGGAACAAAATGGGTGCAAGGGATTAAGTCAAGGCCACGCAGGTGCTTGGCTGAACACTTAGCATTAGGATCTCCATCCAGTCCACCTGCTGTCAAGGATCACTCAGCCCAGTCACTTCAGCAATAAGGGACGACAGAAGAGAGGTCTCCAGGCCCCAGAGCCCCCTGAACCCCTTAGTTTCTCAGGGCAGAAGGTCCTTCTTCCTGTCCGGGGATCACCACAATAGGAGGGCAAAGAGACAGATTCCCCAGGCTGCGGTGGCACTTACCTAGGATGTTATTGATGATGACACCAGCCTGGGAATCGATCACCAGGTGAAATAAGGGGCACACCTGAGGGGTGGAGAGAGCAGAAGGCAGGTGAGTGTCCACTGGGCACACATGTAGATGCCCCTTCCATGGTCCCTCAGGGCCTTTGATCCTTAGGACTCAAGAGCAGTGGGAGCCTAGACACCACCAATCTGAGAACACAGTCTCCTGGGACCCCCGACCTCAGCAAAACCCAGGGAGCTTGAGAGTGCAAATCCCAATTCCGTAAAAAGTTTATTTCTATCCTCCAAAAAAAAGTAAGCATCCTTTAAATATTTGAAGGCACCAGAGTACTTATAAGTAATTCACATGTAAACTGAAGAAAATATTAATTATAAAAGCTAAAAAAGGAAATTCATGACTGAAGTCAATGCTTGAGCTTGGTTTCTTAGAAAGTTGACTAAATATCAGGCCCCCTCCAGGCTGAGCCAAAGTGACTGTGTGTTCCCACTGACAGTCTGCAGAGGGAAAGTGGCCAGAGAGGCGGCCACCCTATCAATGCCACGTCTGTGTCTGGGCCTCAGGAAGGGGGACTCACAGCTTTCTCAATCACAAGGGACACAATCTTCTGCTTGAGGGCGAGCACAGAGTCCACCAAGCGGCTGAGTGCAGGGGCCCTGCTGGAAGAGAGGGGAGAGGGGGTGAGCTACCAGCAGCTACAACTCTGCTGAGTATATCAGTGCTGGGGCACAGAGACCCCTTGAAAAGACACAGCCTCTTCCAGAGGATCATCTTAGAGCCCCACATCTGAGAGGAATGGGCTGGCTCAGCCAGTCCCTAGAGACTCCCATGTAACCCATCCCTCCGGGTACTGCTCATTTCTGGCACTTCCACACGTGCCAGTGCCCAGCTGAGCTGAAGCCCCAGAGATGAACCAAGCACTGGCAGCACCAAACTCGTACCCAAACACTTAGCACATCTTACTGAGATGGACTTCAGATTTCTGCTCATTGTCACCACCACCCACTGATCCCATGAGAAGACTGATGCAACAGGACCCTCACTGAACTGCATGCCCAAGACACAGTCTGACCTGTCCCCGGAGGCCAATTTATCGGATGGACTAGGTGCTCATCCGGAGCCTTTCTCCGGACCTTTAGCTCCAGGAGTGGGGGGGATGAGTCTGTTGCTGCCAATAATTTCTCCTATGCCAGAGCCAGATCTCAGGTAGCAAGGGCACTGGACATTTAGGCTAAAGAATGAGTGAAATTGATGTACAATGAAATCTAAAATGACACCCTGTGACATGGATAAGGCATGGGGAATGACCCTATGCAGCATGCCAGTCTGAACACATGTCTTGTGAGAAAGAAAAGGCACTGGAGCAAGTCCAAAGTCTTTGAGCAAGATATAGTGGCCAAGGGGTGGAACAAGACCAGGCAGAGCTAAAAATTCAGAGCCTAAGACTCCAAAATGCAAATGAAGGCTTCGAGGATTTGAAGAACGGAATAGGATGGCATCTGCGCAGTTGTACACGAGTCCCCAAAAGACAGAAGGACTCCCCAGAACTTTCTCCACTCCCCAGAGGGTCCAGGCCTCTGCACATCCGGATCACCCAGTATTTCTAGGATGTCGGCAGTGAGATTTCTTGGTAGGTAGGTTGGAGCAGCCTGTGTCCTCACCTTTTGGAGCAAGGCAGAACCCGAGGCTTTGGAGCAGAGGGTCCAGAGTGAGGCCTTGCATCCTGCAAAGTCAGTTCAAGCCTCCATTCCCAGATCTTTTCTCCTCCACTAACTATTGTTGTCCCAACCATGCTTCTTAAAACAGACACCTCAGGATGTATATCTTACAGATGACAAGGACCAATAATTTCATACACGCTTTCAAGATTTCCTTTTGGGATTTTTCCAGTGGGTGGAGGACAATTTGAGAATGCTCTGAAAAAAGAGCCTTGGAGAAACATCTTGTTCTCCTCTTCCCTTATATCAACTAGAGGAGAGGGTAATTCAATTTATTGCCATTACTTTTATTTCTGCTGTGATGAAAGAGATAATGCATGACGCCAATCGTCCCTCAAATATGACAGTCCTGAATGTGTGTGAGCACCTAGTGCTTCAACTTCAAAAATATATTAAACAAGACTTGGGTGACATCAGAGCGCTGACAGGGCTTTCTGGGCAGGAGTCTGGGGTTCAAGCCCAACACGACAAGGTCACCTGACCACTTCTGGGAGCAGCTCCAAGAACTGGGAGCAAGGAGAAGTCTCCAGGACCACCGCATGTGGCCACCAATAAAAAACTATGACATGAACACCAGGAGTGCTGGAAGGTGAAATCTACCCAATCTGCCTTCAGAGATCAATAGCCTGTTCTGAACCATGGGGAGACAAAGACAGAAGCCAGAAAGTACATGTTGAAATGATTATTGAGAACATAGCGTGAAACCCTATGTAGTCTCATATGGGGAGTTGAACAGTTTATATTACCATCAAAGGCAGTTCCAGGGGGTAACTGAGGCTCAGAGTGGCCAACTTTATGACAAAGTCCAAATTAGAGCTACACTGTTACTGGAAACAAAGTCTGTCTCACCCCAGAGTCTAATTCATTATCTCCAAACGGCAGAACTTTCCGATACACAAATGAGGCTGACATGTGGGTGCTCAGCTCCTCAGATGCCCGACTCTCTGATGAATGGGCCTTACCCGTCGAACAGGATGAGCTTGAAGCTGGCGGGGTCACTCCTGCATTTTCCTTTGACCAATGTGGGGAATTCA
The DNA here is from genome assembly GCF_027595985.1 of Sorex araneus. Classification (NCBI taxonomy): domain Eukaryota; kingdom Metazoa; phylum Chordata; class Mammalia; order Eulipotyphla; family Soricidae; genus Sorex; species Sorex araneus. The sequence continues at coordinate 117,105,574 of NC_073306.1, read as the reverse complement.
GACTCGGGATCTTCCACTGCGACGGAAGTCAGGAGGTCCAGGGAAACCAAACTTCCAACTACAGGCCTACAAAAAAGAGGCAAACATTAGATAGAGATTACAGCAACACTATGAAGAAAATGTATTATTATTATCATTATAATTTTAATCCCTATCTTAAAATGATCAATCCCTATGGTACTGCATTGGGTAGTGATCACTAAGTCTCTTGGCTAAAGAATGAAGATGAGACATTATTATTTGTAGGATGACATTACTTTGTCCTTTCCCTCCTTGCCACAAGTAGCTTGTCCCGGTTTTCCCCAGAGTTTAGGCTTACCCCAGTCACACCCATCAAGGTGTTCCCGAATCTCTCCCATCCCTTTGTTTAGCTATAATCACTTCTCCATGCTCTCTTCCCCAAAAGAGTTAATCCTCGGCTTTCCCTTAATCCGACTCTGCTAATTTGCAAGGTCAGACCTTCCTAGGATACTGAATTTATATTATATAAGTTAATATTGCATTTCTCCTCTTCTTGTGCCTTTTGAATTATTTACTTTAAAGCTATGACTGTTTTGTATAGACACAAGAAGACAATATTATGTTTTTATAACTTGGGAATTAATTGGCCTCGAATATTATTCTCTCCCGGGCCTCTGCTTTCTCCACTTAAGCCTCAGTTGCCCTCAGTTCCTAGCACCCCAAAGTAGGGTCCCCGACGTGGGACAGGAAGGATCCAGGGCAAGCGGTGAGTTATGTGCTACCCTGGCATCGAGATGCGCCTGGCCAAAGTGCCTAATTCTAAACTATAAGTTAAGAGCTTGATCATAGACAAATGCTGTCATGATCCAATAGTAATTATGAGACTGGGACCCTACCAGGGAGAGGAAAGACTGATCTGGCCTGAGCACTGTAGTCTGAGATTGAGATGGCCCCAGGAGAGCAATTCTATAAGCTTTAATGCATCTCTTATTGTGTCCATACAAAATAATTAATATTATGAATTCTTATATGTTTGCTGGCTGAGGAGAAGAGAAACACATTCATGGGACTCTGCCCTTGGGTGGATCCTCCTGCTGAAAGAGAATTAAGTCCTAGGAGAAGCATCCCCTAAGGGAAAGGAACCTTACCCTATTGATGGTGACCACACCTACGTGTATGCCCCAACCCCCTGATGCTGTGGAGATTTAACTAGGCTGTGAGAGTGGGTTGGGGGGCCAGATCCACGAGCCAGATCCACAGGGCAGATCCACGGGGAGAGATCCAGAAGAACGGGAGAGAAGCGGAGGGAGAGAATGAAATAAACGGATCGAGCAACCAGTTTGGCCTTCTTTCTTCTTCCTTCCGTCGCCTGCCCTCGACCGACGGCACACACAGCGGTTCCCGGGCACCGAACGCGGGCGGTGAGACAGAGCCACCCGGAGAGCCCACGAGAGCTCTCGCCCCTCGGCGTGCTTTAGTTTTTTACAATTATTTATGAACATAGTATGACTCCTGCTCATTTTGGTAACTCTCTTAAAGAACTTTCTAGTTACATTTTTCATATATGCTATTCATGTGTGTTCTACCAGCCTGTACACAAGTGCCTACATGGATCTACACACCCTCTACTCTTTATTTTATTTTTTTTAACTTTTTATTAAATCACCATGTGGAAAGTTACAAAGTTCACAGGTTTATATGTCAGTTATACAATATTCAAACACCCATCCCTTCACCAGTGCCCATATTCCACCACCAGGAACCCCAGTATACCCCCCGCCCCCACCCCCTACCCCCTACTGTATAACTAATGAATTTCACTTCATTTTTTCTTTACCTTGATTACATTCCATAATTCAACACAAAACTCACTATAGTTGTTAGAGTTTCCAACCAAGAGAGACAGACCTACTACATTTGATAATTAGTTTTTCATTGCTGGAAATGAAGAGATATGTAGCCCCACTGCTACAAGTACATAACTCTCTCTCTCTTTTTTTTTCGCTTTTTCCTTTTCCCCTTTTTTTTTTTTCCTTTTTCCCCCTCATCCTCCTTCCAGCGCCTCATAGTATGGTGTACACCACGCCGCGTCGGCCAGCATGGGGCTTTTGCTTAGTTCACAGTCCAGAGAGGTGGCTGCTACATTAAAAACCTTCAATATTTCAACAAAAACTTACTATTATTATTTGGAGTTTCCCCCCCAAGTCAGACCTGTTCAAAAGGAACCGTTTCACATTGCTGACAATTATAAATGTTAACTTGCGCGGACGTGGCAACGTCCGCGCGGTTTTGGATTTCTGTATAAAGTCCAGGGAAAATTCTGCCAGATGCTGGAACCCCAATTCCTAAAGCTGTCTCTGGTTCCCGCTCGTTCCACATCCACCGGCTCTGCAGAGGCATGGGCACCCGGGCCGAAAACCCAGCAGGCCGGAGTGGAGCACCGGCCCGGCGGGGGCTGGCCCTGTATCCCGCGGCTGTTTCAAGTTTAAAGCACACATTTTTTTTTCTCGCGCCAAAAGTTCATACCTTCTCAACAGACCCACAAAATGTCGGACACCACGCCTTCTCCCGGAGGGGAGAGAGACCAAGAAGGAAGGTTATTTCCTCCATTAGCCGGCGTGGGGCAAAAGCTTAGTTCACAGTCTCCATACACGGGTGCAAGCACTTGCTGGAACCCCAATTCCTAAAGCTGTCTCTGGTTCCCGCTCGTTCCACATCCACCGGCTCTGACACCCTCTACTCTTTAAAGGGAGTCTCAGGAGACAAATGAATCCCAAAGGCAACTGCCAGAGTAACGCTTGCTCATGTTCTCTCAGTTCTTCATACTTTATTTACAACACAGAATTCCTTTTAAGGAGACTTGGCTATGGTCTGAGATGCTGAGAACATTTTAGTGGTAAGGGAATATGGTTAGAAAAGTAACCGGTGATCATGAGGCTGAGGACCAGAGCTTGTAAGCAGCGTGTGAGGATTCGGTTGGCTCCCATTAGCAGGACACAATCCCTCTCCCAGACCCCAAAATGGAAACGCAAACTCACAGGGCCACGTTGACATTAGCTCTGATGGGGAACATCACGTCTATGCTGTTGTGAGGATTCACTTCAAGCTTCACATCCAGGATTCGGACTCCAGTGAGTTGTGCTCTGTACAAATCCCACCGTTGATGGGTGTGGAGAGAAGTCAACAGAGTGAGCGCAGGCTTTGCATGCAGGAGGCCCCAGTTTACTCCCCTGTACAGCATGGTCCACCAAGAACTGCCAGGTGTGACCCCTGAGCAGCCAAGAGTGAACTCTGGTGACTAGTGGCTGGAGCCCCCAATCCAAACCAAAAAAACTGTATGTTGGAGCAAGCTCTACCCTAAGCTTGGTCTTCTGTCTCATGGGTTTGGGAGAGAAAACATCTTTCTCCTCAGCTGTATCTGGAGAAGGAATGACTGAGTCCTCGGGAAAGGAACTCAAGCACAAGCAAACTGGTGTTGATGGCAGTGAAGAGAAACTTCACACGATGGTAAAATGACACAGTGTGAGCACTCAACAATGAGGACTCATGGCACTACACTCCACCTCTGATATACTCGGGTCTCTGGGGCATCTGTCTTACACTCTGATTTTGGCAGGGAGAGACCACCACAATCCGCTGCACAGTCTTTGACTTCCCTCACTTCCCGACATCATGGGGTCCCATACCACTCACCCCAGAGCTCCGATACTAGAGACGACATTGCCCAAAAAGCTCTTGGTTCCCTGGACAGTACTTGTGATTCCTTTCCAAACACTGGATTCCTGAAGTTTGTTCAACTCAGCCTGCAGTGTCTGAGTAAGAGCTGGAGAAAACAATCTGCATTTAGTATTACAGACGAACCACGTGGGAAGCAGCAAACTGGTGTCTGCTCTGGATGAGACTGTGGGCTCATGTGCTGTGCTTGAATCCTCTGAGCAACTCATTGAGGTAAGGGTTGCTCTACTTTCAGAAGAGTAAGCAAAGCAACAAGGTTAAGCGTGGGACTAGACTCACATGCCTGCAGCCATTACTGGTTCCATGCAAAGATAGAGACCTTTACTCATCTGTAAAACTGGAGCATCTGAGCAGATGATTGTATAGCATCCTCGAAGGAGAGACTCGGTCTCTAGTGCTCTCAATGAGCTATTTTCACTAGTTGGAAACACGAGGTCAAGTGCACAAGATAATAAAATCTCTCATGCAAAATTGACACTCAAAGTGAATCATATTGCTCGTGCTCATGGTGAACAAAGCTGATTAATTCAGTGACAGTTCTATTAATGCATTAATTCATACAGAGGCAGGGAAATAGAACACTGCACTATGAGGTCTACACAAAAAGAAAGAACTATGATGAATGACACGGCAGATGAGGAGTATACAGGAGAAAGCCTCTGGATGTGGCACAGTCATTGACTTGAGAAACAAGACAATCACTGATCAAAGAACAGCATAAAAAATGTTTTACAATGGAAGGTGTGCACTGTGGACCCACATCTTGACATTCAATGGACAGTATCATAATGTGAAAGGAGAAGCCAGATTCAAAACGATTATATCTGGTCTCACTAGATGACCCAGGATTTCCTGTATGTGAGATCAATTTCCCCGGTGGTAAAATTTGAGAATAAATTTTTTATAAATATTTGAGGAGCCGTAGTCTTACCTAAAGTTTGCAGGGGAAATATGTGTTAAAAATTGTACTATAAATGATATTTCTTCATAGGATGATAATGTTCCCAGAAAATTAGATTCAAATTACATTAATAAATCAAAACAGGGTCAAAGAGATAGTTCAGGGGTTAGGTTGCTCGCAAACATGTGGCTGGTGCTGGAAAGATCCTCATACTTGCATATATGTCCCTGAGCACTGCCAGAATTAATCCCTGAGCACTGTTAGGTGTATCCCCCACCATCATCCCTACAAATAAATCATAATTTAAAGGGTGTTGGAATAAATATTAATTCAGCAGAGTTAGGTGTTGGAAAACTAGAGCTCTTAGGCTAGTGGGCAAGGTTTCAGGCGGGGGTCCTGGCCTTTACCTCTTCTCCCATATGGAGCCCAACATCTCTTGAAGCAACAACCCTCAGGCAAAAGTCAGGGAGTAGGGCTGAGCACTGCAGGGTGTAACTGCACCCACCAAAGGAAAAATGGCAGGGGAAGCTTTCAAACTTCCTCTGTCTGTGAGTTAAAGTACACATCAAAGTGAAAATCAAACTGCAACATAAGAATATGTGAAGAATATATGATTTCATGCGGGGCAAAAAACTAGTAAAAAGGCCAGACAGAGCATTTGCTTTACTGCAGGAGGTTGGGGTTTGAGGTCAGGCCTCACATGGACCCTTGAGCACCTCCAGGAGTGACCCCCTGCACTCCTGATCTGGGAAAAACTTCTAAGCACCACTGATTTTTACTGGAAAATAGTAATAATACTTCATTAAAATCATACCTCAATAGAATCGCGAAGATAGAAATTATATCAACTATCTTTTAAGACCATGATGCTCTGACGATAGAAGCTAATCACATACAGACGTGAAGAACCACATTAAACACCTGGAAATTAAACAACTCAATGTTGAACAATGAGTATGTCAGGAAGGAAATCAAAGAAGAAATCAAAAGATACCTAGAATCAAATGAGAATGAAGACACGAGCTAACAGAACTTATGAGACGCAGCTAAAGCCGTGTAAAAGGGAAATTTTATAGCTCTGCAAGCTTTCCTCAGGAAGGAAGAAGGGGCCTACATAGATAGCTTGACTTCACAGTTCAAAATCTTAGAAAAGGACCATCAAAAAGAACCAAAACCAGACCGAATGAAAGAAATAATAAAACTTAGAGCATAAATTAACGACATGGAAACCAAAAAATCAATTCGAAAGGTCAATGAAACCAAGAGCTGGTTCTTTGAGAAAATAAAAAAGATTCATAAAACACTAGCAAGACTCACAAAAAAAGAGAGAGAGAACCCTAATAAATCGAATCATAAATGAAAAGGGGGACATGACAACAGAAACCGATAAAGTTCAAAAGATCATCAGAGACTACTTTGAAAGTCTATATGCCATGAAACAAGAGACCCTAAAAGAAATGGATAAATTCCTTGATTCCTGCAATCTCCCAAGACTTGGAATACCTGAATAACCTCATTAATATCAAGAAAATTGAAATTGTAATCAAAAGTCTTCCCCAAAACAAAACCCTTGGTCCAGATGGATTCACTAGCAAACTCTTCCAACCATTTAAAGAGGACCTATTACCAGTTCTTCTCAAGCTTTTCCAGGAAATTGAAGAAACAGGAACTCTCCCAAACAGTTTCTATGAGGTACATATCTCCCTAATACCAAAAGCAAACAAAGACACCACTAAGAAAGAAAACGATAGACCAATATCCCTGATGAACACTGATTCAAAGATGCTCAACAAAATACTAGCAAATAAAATCCAACAACTTATCAAAAAGATCATACACCATGACCAAGTGGATTCATTTAGGGAATTAAAGGATGGTTTAGCATTCAGAAATCAATCAACATCATACATCATATCAACAAATGTAAAGATAAAAAACCATATGATCATATCAATAGATTCAGAGAAAACATTTTACAAGATCCAACACACGTTTATGATGAAAACTCTCACCAAAATGGGTTTTGAAGGAACTTTCCTCAAGATAGTCAAAGCCATCTACCACAAACCCATGGCAAGCATTATCCTCAATGGGGAAAAACTAAAGGCCTTTCTCTAAGATCAGGGACAAGACAAGGATGCCCACTCTCTCCACTTCTGTTCAATATAGAACTGGAAGTACTTTCAATAGCAGTTAGGCAAGAAAAAGATATTAAGTGCATCCAGATAGGAAAGGAAGAAATCAAACACTCACTATTCGCAGATGATATGATACCATATCTAGAGAATGCTAAAGCCTTTACAAAGCAAGAAACTCTTAGAAACAATAGACTTGTACAGTAAAGTCACAGGCTATGAAATCAATACCCAAAAGTCCATGGTCTTCCTATAAGCAAATAATGAGACAGAGGAAACTGACACGAAAAAAGCATTTCCGTTCACAATTGTCCCACAGAAAATCAAGTACCTCAGAATCAGCTTAACTAAGGAAGTTAGGACCTCTACAAAGAAAACTAAAAAATGCTACTACACAAAATAAAAGAGGACATGAGGAAATGGAAACATATCCCCTGCTCATTGATAGAATCAACATTGTCAAAATGGCAATACGCCCCAAAGATTCAATGCGATCCCTATAAGGATACCCATGAAATTCTTCAAAGAAATGGATCAAGTAATCCTGAAATTCATATGCAACAACAAACGCCCACGAATAGCTAAAGCAATTCTTGGGAAAAAGACAACGGGAGGCATCACCCTCCCCAACCTTAAACTCTACTACAAAGCAGTAACAATTAAAACAGCATAGTATTGGAACAAAGGCAGAGCCGCAGACCAATGGAACAGGGTGGAATATCCCTATACACAACCACAATTGTATGAACATCTAATGATAAGGGAGCAAGAAATGTGAAGTGGAGCAAGGAAAGCCTCTTCAACAAATGGTGCTGACATAACTGGACAACCACATGCAAAAAAATGGGCTTAGACCTCGACCTAACACCATACACAAAAGCCAGATAAAAATTGATTAAAGACCTCAACATCAGACCAGAAACCATAAGGTACATTGAAGAATGTCGGCAAAACCCTCCACGATACTGAAGCTAAAGTCATCTTCAAAGATGACACACAATTGACCAACCAAGTGGAAACAGAGATAAACAATGGGACTATATTAAACTAAAAAGCTTCTGCACCGCAAAATATACAATGACCAGAATACATAGACAATCTACAGAATGGGAAAGGATATTCACCCAATATCCATCTGATAAGGGGTTGATATCAAGGGTAAATAAGGCACTGGTTGAACTCAACAAGAAGAAAATATCCAGCCCCATCAGAAAATGGGGTGAAAAAATGAACAGAAACTTTCTTAAGGAAGAAATATGAATGGCATTCTAATTTGATATATCATGCCCCGCTACAGAGGCAGGGTGGGGTGGGGGGGATGGAACTGGGCGGGGTGGGAGGGATACTGGTTTCATGGGTGGGGGAGAATGGAGACTGGTGGAGGGATGAGCTCTTAAACATTGCATGAGGGAAAAACAAGAAAGAAAATGTGTGAATCTGTAACTGTACCCTCACTGTGACTCACTAAAAAAAAGAAATATGAATGGCCAAAAAGCACGTGAAAAAATGCTCTTCATCACTAATCATTAGGGAGATGCAGATCAAAACCCCTATTAGATACTACCTCACACCACAAAGACTGGCACACATCCAAAAGAACAAAAGTAGGTGTCCGCCGTATTATGGAACTTTTAAACAGGTATGAACTAGGTGGCGCGGGGGGAAAAATGTGTTTTGAACTTGAAACAGCGGGATGCTTGGGCAGTCTCGGGTCGGGGCCGGTCCAGGCTCAAGCTCCGCCGAGATTCGACCTGGGTGGCCATGCCTTTGCACAGCCGCTTTGCTGCTGAATGACCAGGATCCAGAGCCAACTATATTACTTGGGGTCCCAGCGAGTGCTTGCAGCCATGTCTCCAGACTGTGAACTAAGCTTTTGCCCCACGCCGGCCAAGGGGGGAAATATCCTTCTCTCTTGGTTTTTCTTCCCTCCGGGAGGAAGCGGTGTGATGTCCGCCAGGTTATGGAACTTTCAAACAGGTATGGCAGATCAAGAAGATTAAAATTCACCAAGGAAATACTGGCTTTGAAGGAAGAAATAGAAGAAAGAGGGCTAATAGATTTATACAGGGCTCTATATCCAAAAAAAAAAAAGGAATACACATTCTTTTCCAGTGTACATGGAAAATTTTCCAGAATAGACCATGCGCTGGGCCACGCAACATACCTCAACAGAATCAACAAAATAGACATTGTACCAGCTATCTTTTAAGAACATGATGCACTGAAAATTGAAGTTAATCATGGACAGATGCAGAAAACCAAATCAAACACCTGGAAATTAAATAGCTCGATGTTGAAATCAAGGAAGAAATCAAAAGGTACCTGGAAACAAATGAGAATGAAGATACGAGCTACCAGAACCTGTAGGACACAGCTAAAGCCGTATTAAGGGGAAAATTTACAGCTCTGCAAGCATATCTCAGGAAGGGCCCTCATAAATAACTTGACTTCAAAGCTCAAGATCTTAGAAAAGGACCAACAAAATGAGCCCAAACCAGCTAGAAGGAAAGAGATAATAAAACTTAGAGCAGAAATTAAAGACATGGAAACCCAAAAGACAATCCGAAAGATCAATGAAACTAAGAGCAGGTTCTTTGAGAAAATAAATAAGATTGATAAACCACTAGCAAGACTCACAAAAAGAGAGAGAGAGAGAGAAAAAAAAACCCTTATAAGCCGAATCAGAAATGAAAAGGGGGACATCACAACAGAAACCAAAGAAATTCAAAAGATCATCAGAGACTACTTTGAAAATCTCTATGCCACGAAACAAGAGAACCTAAAAGAAATGGATAAATTCCTTGATTCCTATAATCTCCCAAGGCTGAACCAAGAAGACCTGGAGTATCTGAATAGTCCTATTAACATCAAGGAAATTGAAACAGTAATCAATTAAAAAAATCAATTAAAAAAAAGCCTTCCCAAAAACAAAAGCCCAGGTAAGACGGATTCACTATGAATTCTTCCAAACATTTAAAGAGGACCTATTGCCAGTTCTTCTCAAGATCTTCCTGGAAATTGAAGAAACATAAACCTCCCAAACAGTTTCTATGAGGCTCACATCTCCCTAATACCAAAAGCAAACAAAGACACCACAAAAAAAGAAAACTACAGGCCAATATCCCTGATGAACAGAGATGCGAAGATTTTCAACAAAATATTAGCAAACAGAATTCAACAACTCATCAAAAAGATCATACACCACGACCAAGTGGGATTCATCCCGGGGATGCAAGGATGGTTTAACATTCGGAACTCAATCAACATATCAACAAAAGAAAAGATAAAAATCATATAATCATATCAATAGATGCAGAGAAAGCATTTGACAAGATCCAGCACCCTTTTATGATAAAAACTCTCGCCAAAATGGGTATAGAAGGGACCTTCCTCAATATAGTCTTCTTCAATATAGTCAAAGCCATCTACCACAAACCTACGGCAAGCATCATCCTCAATGGTGAAAAACTAAGACCCTTCCCTCTGAGAACAGGGACGAGGCAAGGATGTCCACTCTCTCGACTTCTGTTCAATATAGTGCTGGAAGTACTTGCAATAGCGATCAGGCAAGAAAAAGATATTAAGGGCATTCAGGTAGGAAAGGAAGAAATCAAGCTCTCACTATTCGCTGATGATATGATACTATACTTAGAAAACCCTAAAACCTCTGAAGGGATGGGTGTTTGAGCATTGTATAACTGAGACTTTAACCTGAAAGCTTTGTAACTTTCCACATGGTGAATTAATAAAAGAATTAAAAAAGAAAAGAAAACCCTAAAACCTCTAAGAAGAAACTCCTAGAAACAATAGACTCGTATAGTAAAGTTGCAGGCTATAAAATCAATACCCAAAAGTCCATGGCTTTCTTATATGCAAATAATGAGAGAGAAGAAAGGAACATGATAAAAGCAATCCCGTTCACCATTGTGCTTCAAAAAATCAAGTACCTCGGAATCAGCTGAACTAAGGAGGTAAAGGACTTGTATAATGAAAACTACAAAACGCTACTTCAGGAAATAAAAGAAGACACGAGGAAATGGAAAAACATCCCCTGCTCATGGATTGGAAGAATTAATATTGTCAAAATGGCAATTCTCCCCAAAGCATTGTACAAATTCAATGCGATCCCTATGGGGATACCCTTGTCATTCTTCAAAGAAATGGAGCAAGTGCTCCTGAAATTTATATGGAACAATAATCCCCCACGAATAGCTAAAGCAATTATTGGGAAAAAGAAAATGGGAGGAATCAACCTCCCCAACTTCCAACTCTACTACAAAGCGGTAGTCATTAAAACAGCTTGGTACTGGAACAAAGGCAGAGCGGCAGACCAATGGAATAGGGTTGAATACTCTGACACACACCTCCAAATATATGACCATACAATCTTTGATAAGGGAGCAAGAAATGTGAAATGGAGGAAGAAAAGCATGTTTAACAAATTGTGCTGGCAAGACTGGATGGCTACGTGCAAAAAAAAATGGGCTTAGACCTCTACCTATCACCATGTACAAAAGTCAGATCAAATTGGATTAAAGACCTCAACATCAGACCAGAATCCATAAGGTACATTGAAGACAAGGTCGGCAAAACCCTCCACGCCATTGAAGATACTGGTATCTTCAAAGCTGACATGCCACTGGCCAAGCAAGTGAAAACAGAGATACATAAATGGGACTATCTCAAACTAAGAAGCTTTTGCATCTCAAAAGAAACACTGACCAAAGTACAAAGACTATCTACAGAATGGGAAAGGACATTTACGCAGTACCCATCCGATAAAGGGTTGATAACAAGGATATACAAAGCACTGGTTGAACTCCACAAGAAGAAAACTGCCAACCCGATCATAAAACAGGGTGATGAAATGAACAGAAACTTTCCCAAAGAAGAAATCCGAATGGCTCAGAGGCACATGAGAAAATGTTCAACATCACTAATCATCAGGGAGATGCAGATCAAAACAACAATGAGATATCATCTCACACCACAGAAACTGGCCCACATATCAAAAAACAAAACCAACCAGTGTTGGCGTGGATGTGGGGAGAAAGGGACTCTTCTTCCCTTTTGCTGGTGGGAATGCCGACTGGTTCAGCCCTTTTGGAAAACAATATGGACGATTCTCAAAAAATTAGAAATTGAGCTTCCATTTGACCCAGCAATACTACTCCTGGGAATATATCCCAAAGAGGCAAAAAGGTATAGTAGAGATGGCATCTGCATTTCTATGTTCATTGCAGCACTGTTTACAATAGCCAGAATCTGGAAAAAAACAGAGTGCCCCAAAACAGATGACTGGTTAAAGAAACTCTGATGCATATACACAATGGAATACTATGTAGCTGTCAGAAAACATGAAGTCAGGGGGCTGGAGCAATAGCACAGCGGGTAGGGCGTTTGCCTTCCACGCGGCCGACCTGGGTTCGATTCCCAGCATCCCATATGGTCCCCTGAGCACCGCCAGGAGTAATCCTGAGTGCAGAGCCAGGAGTAACCCCTGTGCATCGCCGGGTGTGACCCAAAAAGAAAAAAAAAAGAAAGAAAACATGAAGTCATAAAATTCGCATATAAATGGATCAACATGGAAAGTATCATGTTGAGTGAAATGAGTCAGAAAGTAAGAGACAGACATAGAAAGATTGCACTCATATGTGGAATATAATATAACTGAGAAGTTCAAGTTTGCAGTGATGCAATTTCTGGCAGATATTTCTCTGGACTTAGTTACTAAAATGCTAAAATACAGAAACCCAAAACCGTGTGGCCGCTAGTGCGGTCACTTGACCTCATATCTCTTTATTCTCAGCAATGGGAAACAAATTATCAAATGCTTCCTTTTCAGCAGGTCTGACTTTAGGGCGGACAAACTCCAAACAATAGTAGTGAGTTTTGTTGAAATATTTAATGTAATCAAAGTGAAAGTAAAGTGAAATTTATCAGTTACATAAGTGGGGTGGGCAACTAGGGGTTGGGTGGGCTAGGTGTGTGGGGGGCGGGGTGGAGCTATACTGTGATTCTTGGTTGTGGAATATGTGCACTGGTGAAGGGATGGGTGTTCGAGCATTGTATAACTGAGACTTAAACCTGAAAACTTTGTAACTTTCCACATGGTGACTCAAGAAAGAAAGAAAGAAAGAAAGAAAGAAAGAAAGAAAGAAAGAAAGAAAGAAAGAAAGAAAGAAAGAAAGAAAGAAAGAAAGAAAGAAAGAAAGAAAGAAAGAAAGAAAGAAAGAAAGAAAGAAAGAAAGAAAGAAAGGAAGAAAGAAAGAGAGAGAGAAAGAGAGAGAGGGAAAGAAAGAAAGAAGAAGAAAGAAAGAAAGAAAGAAAGAAAGAAAGAAAGAAAGAAAGAAAGAAAGAAAGAAAGAAAGAAAGAAAGAAAGAAAGAAAGAAAGAAAGAAAGAAAGAAAGAAAGAAAGAAAGAAAGAAAGAAAGAAAGAAGGAAGGAAGGAAGGAAGGAAGGAAGGAAGGAAGAAAGAAAGAAAGAAAGAAAGAAAGAAAGAAAGAAAGAAAGAAAGAAAGAAAGAAAGAAAGAAAGAAAGAAAGAGAGAGAGAGAGAGACAGAGAGAAATAAAGAAAGAAAGAGAGAGAAAGAAAGAGAGAGAGAAAGAAAAAGAGAAAGAAAGAAAGAAAGAGAGAGAAGAAAGAAAGAAAGAAAGAAAGAAAGAAAGAAAGAAAGAAAGAAAGAAAGAAAGAAAGAAAGAAAGAAAGAAAGAAAGAAAGAAAGAAAGAAAGAAAGAAAGAAAGAAAGAAAGAAAGAAAGAAAGCATTTGGTAATTTGTTTTCCATTGCTGAGAATGAAGAGATATGAGGTCAGGAGGACGCAGTAGCAGCAGCATAGTTTTGGATTTCTGTATTTTAGTAATTAAGTCTAGTGAAATGTCTGCCAGGAATCACAACATTGTAAGCTTGTACCTTTAAGCTACTTTATATTCCACATATGAGTCCGATCTTTCTATGTCTGTCTCTTTCTTTCTGACTCATTTCACTCAGCATGATACTTTCCATGTTGATCCACTTATATGCAAATTTCATGACTTCATGTTTTCTGACAGCTACATAGTATTCCATTGTGTAAATATACCAGAGTTTCTTTAGCCAATCATCTGTTTTCGGGCACTCTGGTTTTTTCCATATTGTGGCTATTGTGAACAGAGCGGCAATGAACATGGAAATGCAGATGTCATCTCTACTATACCTTTTTGCCTCTCCGGGATATATTCCCAGGAGTGGTATTGCTGGGTCAAATGGGAGCTCAATTTCTAACTTTTTGAGAATCGTCCATATTGTTTTCCAAAAGGGCTGAATTAGTCGGCATTCCCACCAGCAGTGAAGGAGAGTCCCTTTCTCCCCACATCCACGCCAACACCGGTTGCTTTTGTTTTTGGGGATGTGGGCCAGTCTCTGTGGTGTGACATGATATCTCATTGTTGTTTTGATCTGCATCTCCCTGATGATTAGTGATGTTGAACATTTTCTCATGTGCCTCTTAGCCATTCGGATTTCTTCTTTGGAAAAGTTTCTGTTCATTTCATCAGCCCATTTTTTGATCGGGTTGGCAGTTTTCTTCTTGTGGAGTTCAACCAGTGCATTGTATATCCTTGTTATCAACCCTTCATCGGATGGGTACTTCATAAATATCCTTTCCCATTCTGTAGATTGTCTTTGTATTTTGGTCACTGTTTCTTTTGAGTTGCAGAAGCTTCTTAGTTTGAGATAGTCCCATTTATTTATCTTTGTTTTCACTTGCTTGGCCAGTGGCGTGTCAGCATTGAAGATACCAGTATCTTCAATGTCGTGGAGGGTTTTGCCGACCTTGTCTTCAATGTACCTTAGAGATTCTGGTCTGATGTTGAGGTCTTTAATCCATTTTGATCTGATTTTTGTACATGGTGATAGATGGAGGTCTAAGCCCATTTTTTTGCATGTAGCTGTCCAGTTTTGCCAGCACAATTTGTTAAACATGCTTTCCTTGCTCCACTTCACATTTCTTGCTCCCTTATCAAAGATTAGATGATCATATATTTGGGGGTGTATGTCAGAGTATTCAACCCTGTTCCATTGGTCTGCCGCTCTGCCTTTGTTCCAGTACCATGCTGTTTTAATGACTACCGCTTTGTAGTAGAGTTGGAAATTGGGGAGGTTGATTCCTCCCATTTTCTTTTTCCCAAGGATTGCTTTAGCTATTCGTGGGGGTTTATTGTTCCATATGAATTTCAGGAGCGCTTGCTCCATTTCTTTGAAGAATGACAAGGGTATCCCTATAGGGATCGCATTGAATTTGTACAATGCTTTGGGGAGAATTGCCATTTTGACAATATTAATTCTTCCAATCCATGAGCAGGGGATGTCTTTCCATTTCCTCGTGTCCTCTTTTATTTCCTGAAGTAGTGTTTTATGGTTTTCATTACACAAGTCCTTTACCTCCTTTGTCAAGCTGATTCCGAGGTATTTGATTTTTTGAGGCGCAATTGTGAACGGGATTGCTTTTCTCAGGTCACTTTCTTCTCTCTCATTATTTGCATATAGGAAAGCCATGGACTTTTGGGTATTGATTCTATAGCCTGCAACTTTACTATACGAGTCTATTGTTTCTAGGAGTTTCTTGGTAGAGGTTTTAGGGTTCTCTAGGTATAGTATCATATCATCTGCGAATAGTGAGAGCTTGATTTCTTCCTTTCCTACCTGAATGCCCTTAATGTCTTTTTCTTGCCTAATCGCTATTGCAAGTACTTCCAGTACTATATTGAACAGAAGTGGAGAGAGTGGGCATCCTTGTCTCGTCCCTGTTCTCAGAGGGAAGGCTCTTAGTTTTTCACCATTGAGGACAATGCTTGCCATAGGCTTGTGATAAATGGCTTTGACAATATTGAGGAAGGTCCCTTCTATACCCATTTTGGCAAGTGTTTTCATCATAAACGGATGCTGGATCTTGTCATATGCTTTCTCTGCATCTATTGATATGATTATATGATTTTTATCTTTTCTTTTGTTGATATGATGGATTATGTTGATTGATTTCCGGATGTTAAACCATCCTTGCATCCCCGGGATGAATCCCACTTGGTCGTGGTGTATGATCTTTTTGATGAGTTGTTGAATTCTATTTGCTAATATTTTGTTGAGAATCTTCGCATCTGTGTTCATCAGGGATATTGGCCTGTAGTTTTCTTTTTTTGTGGTGTCTTTGTTTGCTTTTGGTATTAGGGAGATATGAGCCTCATAGAAACTGTATGGGAGGGTTTCTGTTTCTTCAATTTCCTGGAAGAGCTTGAGAAGGACTGGCAAAAGGTCCTCTTTAAATGTTTGGAAGAACTCGCTATTGAATCCGTCTGGACCTGGGCTTTTGTTTTTGGGAAGACTTTTGATTACCGTTTCAATTTCCTTGATGTTAATTGGACTATTCAGGTACTCTAGGTCTTCTTGGTTCAGCCTTGGGAGATTATAGGAGTCGAGGAATTTATCCATTTCTTCTAGGTTCTCTTGTTTCGTGGCATAGAGATTTTCAAAGTAGTCTCTGATGATCTTTTGAATTTCTTTGGTTTCTGTTGTGATGTCCCCCTTTTCATTTCTGATTCGGCTTATAAGGGTTCTCTCTCTCTTTCTTTGTGAGTCTTGCTAGTGGTTTATCAATCTTGTTTATTTTCTCGAAGAACCAGCTCTTGGTTTCATTGATCTTCCGGATTGTCTTTTGGGTTTCCATGTCATTAATTTCTGCTCTAAGTTTTATTATCTCTTTCCTTCTGCCTGGTTTTGGCTCCTTTTGTTTGTCCTTTTTCTAAGGTCTTGAGCTGTGAAGTCAAGTTATTTATGTGGGCCCTTTCTTCCTTCCTGAGATATGCTTGCAGAGCTATAAATTTTCCCCTTAAAACGGCTTTAGCTGCGTCCCACAGGTTCTGGTAGCTCGTGTCTTCATTCTCATTTGTTTCTAGGTACCTTTTGATTTCTTCCTTGATTTCCTTCCTGACCCACTCATTGTTCAATATTGAGCTATTTAATTTCCAGGTGTTTGATTTGGTTTTCTGCATCTGTCCACGATTAAGTTTTATCTTCAGTGCATCATGGTCTGAAAAGATAGCTGGTACAATGTCTATCTTGTTGATTCTGTTGAGGTATGTTGTGTGGCCCAACGCATGATCTATTCTGGAAAATGTTCCATGTGCACTGGAAAAGAATGTGTATTCTTTTTGGGGGGATATAAAGCCCTGTATAGATCTATTAGCCCTCTCTCTTCTATTTCTTCCTTCAAAGCCAGTATTTCCTTGGTGAGTTTTAATCTTCTAGATCTGTCCAGAGGAGACAGTGCGGTGTTGAAGTCTCCAACTACTATTGTGTTGCTCCAGATGTCCTTCTCAAGTTTTCTTAGCAGCTCTTGTAGGTATTTAGCTGGTCCCTCATTGGGTGCGTAGACATTTAGGAGTGTGATTTCTTCCTGATGTACACATCCCTTGATTAATAAAAAGTGGCCTTCACTATCCCTTCTAATCTTTTTCAAACTGAAGTCTATGTTGTCCGATACTAGTAAATTCACCCCGGCTTTCTTGAGGGAGTTGTTTGCTTCCAGGATTGTTTTCCATTCTTTGACTTTGAGTCTGTGTTTGTTCTGGCTATTCAGATGTGTTTCTTGCAGGCAACAGAATGTTGGGTTGAGTCTCTGAATCCATTTTGGCAGACTGTGTCTCTTAATTGGTGAATTCAGACCATTGACATTAAGGGAGATTATTGTTATGGGATTTTGTGCCATCTTTGTGCAAGGGTTTGTTGTGTTTGTAGGGATTATTCTTGTCTTACAATAGCCCCTTTAGTGCTTCTTTTAGGTCTGGTTTTGAGTCTATGAAGTTCCTGAGCTGTTGTTTATCCCCAAAGTAGTGTATGATTCCTTCTAGTTTGAATGAGAGTTTAGCCGGATAAAGTATTCTTGGTGAAGCGTTGATTTCATTGAGTTTTTTCACTATATCCCACCATTGTCTTCGAGCTTGGAGGGTTTCCTCTGATAGATCTGCTGTGAGCCTAAGGGGTGCTCCTTTGTATGCGATTTCCTTCTTGGACCTTGCTGCTTGGAGTATTGTGTCTCTCTGGATGATGTCCATCATTGTAACTATGATATGTCTTGGGGTTTTTCTGTTAGGATCTCTTTTAGCTGGCACTCTTTGGGCGCCTTGAATCTGGATGCCCGCATTGTCCAGCTGTGGGAAGTTTTCCGCAATGATTTGTTTGACTGTGTCTTTTTCGTTGGGATTGGTTCCCTGTGGTTCTGGTAGTCCAATGATTCTAATGTTGTTCCTCTTGAATTCATCCCCTAGGACTCTGATTCTGGCTAGAGCTATTTTGAGGTCTCTTGCCATGGTTTGTTGTTGCCTGTAGGCCTCTTGCAGCTCATCTTCAAGCATACTGATTCTGTCTTCGGCTGCAGTCATCCTATTGTTGAGGGCAGCCAGAGAGTTCTTGATTTCATGTATGGAATCCTTCATTTCTTTTTGAAGGTTTTTTTATTTCTGCTCTCATTTCTTCCCGTATTTTGTCGGCTGTCTGTTGTATTGTTTCTGCCAGGTCTTCCTTGAAGTTGTCCATCTTTGCATTGAGTTCATTGAACATGTTGAGGATTTCAACTCTGAATTCTTTCTCAGAGAGGTCAAGTTTGTAGGAAGCACCCATTGAGGTTTCCGGACTCCTTTGATCGTCCTCTGCTTGCAATGGGGATTTTCGCTGTTTCTTCATGTTGTTGTGGTGGTATGAAAGAGGGCCCTTGAAGATGAGTATCCCTGTCTCCTTTTGTTGTGAAAAAGGATTGTGGATAGGCTCAGTTAATAGTGGTTACCTTTTTACTTGCCGTTTGTAGAACCTGATCTCCTACTGAGATGTTTCCTTCAATCCTTATGTGAAGTCTTGTGCATTATTGTCCTACTGCTTGCGAATAGCTAGGATGTTAGTCTTGGATAGGATGTTGAGGAAGCTACCTGCCGCCGCGAGAGCTTTGGCCGGCCGGCAATGAGGCCACGCCCACTTTTCTTAGGCCACGCCCCGTTCCCACAACCCGACAGCGGTCAAGGGCTGGGGGTGGCGAGCCGGCCACTCGGCAGGCAGTCCGGAGGGGAGGGAAGCCTGGGGTGCTCAGGGCCGCGGAGCAGGCTGGGTCCGGAAGGGCGGGTTGAGGGAGCGTCACAGACCTTTGCCGGAAGACAGGATGGCAGCGGCGCTTGGGGTCGGCGTGCCGGCCACTCGGCCGGCAGTCCGGAGGGGAGGGAAGCCCGGGGTGCTCAGGGCCACGGAGCAGGCTGGTGATACTCCCTTTCTTGACCTTTGTTCCTGCTGGATATTCTCTTGGAGGGGGTCCAGCCTTCTCTGGTCAGGGCTAGCTGAGGACTAATCAGATTAAAGAAAGGAATTGAGGGTCTCCAGTAATTTCCTTCAGGCCCTTTCTGTAGGGAAGGGTCCAGTCTCCTCAGGGTCGGCTGCTGGAGAAGATCTTATCAGGTCTTGCTTTCTGTATCCACAAGGTGGGTCAGACTAGGATCAGTGGCTTTGTCTTCCCAGAAATGTCATTGCCACAATGGAAGTGTGTATGTGGGGGAGCCCTTCCCTAGCCTCCCTGCCTGCATCATGGTGAGGCCTTGAGTGGGGGCCCCATGGCAGTCCACAGGACTTGGCCCTCTGTGGGGGAGGCTTGTCTGACTCAGCCTGACTCCAGATGAAAGAATGTAGGGAAAAGAAGGAGCTGGAATCCATGGCACAGGGCGGCACCCCCAGGGCCTGGGTCACCTACGCATGGGCACACAGGCACTCAGGGTTAGTGGGGGGAGATGAGGGGGATTTCTGGGCATGGCAACTACAGATGTTCTCAGGTGCTACTCGAACAGCTCCCACACACACCTGCGGGAAATCAAGGCAGCCCTGTGTGGCCACTGGTCTCAAACCCACATGCCACTGTCCTCACTCTGCCCCTCACTCACAGATCCTCCTGACTGTCCACAAAGCCCCTCAGTGAGGACTAAGGTAGTCCACAGGGCAACTCTCCTGTCCCTCCTGCTATCCTGACGTCTGTATTTACCAGACCCTGCTGAAGGAGTGTCTCTGTCCCCACACAACTGCCTTTGGACAGAAGTCAGCACTTGGCTTCTCTGTGGCAAAATCAAGTCACTTGGTAATTTTTATTTTTTCTTTTATAAGGGGTGGGTGTCTATACCTAGCTCTGTGCCTTTAGGATCACTCCTGTGGTATCAAACACTTGAATGGGGTCGGCCAGTACAAGGCAAGACTGTACCACACTTCATTCTCTCTGGACTCCTTGTGTTCATTTCTTTTTTTTTCCCTCCCCGCCCCGCCCTCGCAGCCCCCTTGTGTTCATTTCTAAGACAAAAAGATGGGTCTGCATATTCCCACTTTTATTCAGCCATGGTCAAGTTCTCTGGCACAGCCCAGTGTTCCACCTCTATTCTACACCCCAGACGAAAAAAGAGCAGATGACACGGAACTGCAGGAATGGTGCTTTATTGGGGGAGGGGAGTAGAGCAGGGGACTGTGGTCACAACTGTAAAGATATTCCGGCGGGTTCAGACTTTGATCCCTGCTGGGATAGACAGCACCTTCATAGAGGGAGATGCCAACCAGGGATGCTGGTCAAGACTCAGGAACCGGTCTGCAAGGAGACTCAGTGGTTAAGGCATGACCGATTCTGGCTTCATTCAGGTACCCATAGAGGAGACCCATGACCCCACCACACCCTCAGAACCCACCCTAGGACCCTCACCAGCCAGGGGCAGCACCGCGCTCATCCCCAAGCTCTGTCTTCAGACTCCGACCTGGGCTCCGAGGTGAATTTGATCTGCCCAGACAAAACCAACAACAGCAAACCTCAGTCTCCACCAAATAGAACCCAGACTATCAGTGGCTGACACTCTTCATGCTCTGCCTGACAGGGATGTCACAAATGTGATGCCACCCCTCTAGCCTTGATTGTTCATCTGTAAAGTGGGCCCAGAGGGTGCCTCTCCCAGGGCTTTTAAGAGGATCCAATGAGATGATTTTCCAACATCTGAACCTGCAGCTGCAAGGGGTTAAGGCATAGGCCACACAAGTGCTTGGCAGCACATTTAAGATACAATCTCCATCCAGTCCATCTGCATCACGGGTCATTCTACCTGGTTATTTCAGTAATATGGGACGACAGGAGAGAGGTCTCTAGGCCCCAGAGCCCTAATTTCTCAGGGCAGAAGGTCCTTCTTCCTCTCCAGGGACCCCGGGCCTGGGAAGGGCACAGGGAGAAGCTTCCGTAGGCTGCAGTTGCACTTACCTAGGATGTTCTTGATGATGACACCAACCTGGGAGTCGATCACCAAGTGAAGCAAGGGGCACACCTGAGGGGTGGCGAGAGGAGGCCAGGTGAGTGTCCACTGGACACACATTGAGATGCCCCATTCATGGTCCCTCAAGGGCTTTTGATCCTTTGGTCTCAAGAGCAATCTGACACCTAGACACCACCAATCTGAGAACACAGGCCCCTGAGACCGAAACCCAGCATAGCAGAACCCAGGGAGCTTGGAATATGCAATTCCCATATTCCTACAAAGTTTATTTCTATCCTTCATAGAAACATAAGGTTTCCTTTTTAAATCTGAGGGTATTGGAGTGCTTATAAAAATTGAAGTTGTTTTCATTGAAGGAAAATACAAACTATAAAGGATAAAAAAGGAAATAAAGAGATATGTATTTGTAGATGTATTTGTGTATGTATGTGTTTGGTTCCCAGAAAGTTGGCTAAAGGTCAGGCCCCCTCCAGACTGAGCCAAAGTGGCTGTGGGTTCCCACTGACAGTCTGCAGAGGGAAAGTGTCCGAGAGGCGGACACCCTATCAATGCCACGTCTGTGTCTGGGCCTCAGGAAGGGGGACTCACGGCTTTTTCTATCAAAACGGACACGATCTTCTGCTTTAGGGCGAGCACAGAGTCCACCAAGCGGTTGAGGGCAGGGCTCTTGCTGGAAGAGAGAGTGAATGGGGTGAGATACCAGCAGTGGGGGTCACCCAGCTACAACTCTTCTGAGTATATCGGTTCTGAGGCTCAGAGATGCCTGGGGCACACAGCTCTTTCCAGGGAATCATTTTAGAGTCCCACATCTGGGAAAAGTGGGCTGGCTCAGTCCTGTCCAGGCAAGAGTCTGCTTATAACCCATTTTTCCGGGTACTACTCATCTCTAGAACTTCCACAGGTGACAGTGCCTAACTCAGCTGGGGCCCCAGACATGAACCAAGCACAGGCAGCTCCAAACTGATACCCAAACACTCAGTACATCTTGCTGAGATGGACTCCTCCCCATCTTCATGGTTCTGCTTATTGTCGCCACCACCCACTGATCCCATGAGAGGACTTTGATGCCCCAGTCTCCTCAGGGACTCTTGAGACTCCTCACAGTCTGACCTGTTCCTAGAGGCTCCTTTAGCGAATAGACTCATTGCTCCTCGGAGACTTTTCTCTGGACCATAAGATCCAGGAGTGCAGGGGACGAGTCTGTTTCTGCCAAGAGTTTCTCCTTAGCTAGAGTCAGTTCTCATGGTAGATAGCAGGGGCACTGGACATTTGAGGTGAAAGAATGAGTGAAGCTGAAATATAATTAAATCTACAAGACATGCTGTGACATGGATAAGACCTTAGGGGAGTGACCCTAACCAGCGGACCAGCCTGAGCTCATGTATTGTGAGAAAGGAAAGGCTTTGGGGCAAGTCAAAGGTGTGTGAGCAGAGAATTAGGAGCCAGTGGGTGAAGCACACCAGGCAGAGCCAAAACACGTTGAGCCTAAGGCTGCAACGTAGAAAGGATAGCAGAAGAGGATTTGAAGAACAGAATGGGATCTGCTCAGGTGGACAAGGGTCCCCAAGAGGCAGGAGGAGTCCCATGGATGGTTGCCCCAATGTCCAGAGGGCCCAGGTTTCTGCACGGGCCACCCACTATTCTTAGGATGTCAGCAGTGGGCTTTTTGGTAGGTAGTTTTAGCAGTCTATGTCCTCACAGCAGGGCAGAGCCCAAGGCCTTGGAGCTGAGGGTGCAGAGTATGACCTGGGGTCCTGCAAAGTCAGATCAAAACTCCATTTCCAGGCCTTTTCTCCTCCACTGGTCCCAACTAGTGCTGCCCTCTCCTACAGCTTTCACCAGGGTCAACCCTACTCTTCCAAACACACCCCTCATGATGGACATTTTTTTTTTTGCTTTTTGGGTCACACCCAGCGATGCTCAGGGGTTACTCCTGGCTTTGCACTCAGGAATTACTCCTGGCAGTGCTTGGGGGACCATATGGGATGCCGGGGATCGAACCCGGGTCGGCCGCGTGCAAGGCAAACGCCCTACCCACTGTGCTATCGCTCCGGCCCCTCATGATGGACATTTTATAGATAAAAAGGAATCAGTAATTTTGAACAAGCTTTCAAAATTTCATTTTGGGAATTTTCTAGTGGGTGGGGGAAACCTTGGGAACCATCTGAAATAGAGCCCTAGAGAAAGATCATCTTCACTTCTTTTCTCCTATAAACTGGAGGTGAACTCAATTTATTGCCATTTTTGTTAGCTCTGCTGTTCATGAGGAGAAAATGCATAATAGCAATATTCCATCAAATATGGCAGTCCTGAATGTGTGTGAGCACCTGGTGCTTGAACTTCAAAAACATATGAAACAGAACTGGGGAAGCTCAAAAGGCTGAACACGGACTTTCTGGGTAAGAGTCTGGGTTCGATCCCAGCACCACACGGTCACCCAACCGCTTCTGGGAGCACTCTAAGAACAGGGAACAGGAGTAGTGCCCATGACCACCGCATGTGGCCCCAAAACAAAGCTATGACGTGAAAACCAAAAGTACTGGAAGGTGAAATTTACCAATTCTGCCTTGAAAGGTCAACAGCCTGTTGTGAGTCATGGGGAGACCAAGACAGAGGCCATGTTGAAACGATTACTGAGAGCTTAGCATGGATCAGACCCTAAATAAAGCCCTTGTAGTTTCTCCTGGGACCGGAGC
This sequence comes from Sorex araneus, assembly GCF_027595985.1. Classification (NCBI taxonomy): domain Eukaryota; kingdom Metazoa; phylum Chordata; class Mammalia; order Eulipotyphla; family Soricidae; genus Sorex; species Sorex araneus. Next base: position 117,081,843 of record NC_073306.1, on the reverse strand, counting down.
AGTCTATTACTATCAAACTGAGTACCATGGACAGACAGTACCACAACTCAGAGGGGCCAAGTTCATCACAAAGTCACACATTAGTGCTATAGCTGATACTTGAAACAAGGTCTGTCTGACCCCATTCTAATATATTTTCTCCACATGGCATAACTTTCCAGGTACAGAAACAAGACTGGCATTCGGGTGCTTGGCTCCTCTGATGCCCGACTCTCTGACGAATGAGTCTTACCCGTTGAATAGCACGAGCTTGAAGCTGGCTGGGTCACTCCTGCATTTTCCCTTGACCAAGTTGGGGTTTCCAGACTCAATATCTTCCAATGTGACAGAAGTCAAGAGGTCCAGGGATACTTCCAAGTTAGCCAACTGACCAAGGATAGGCCTGCAAAAATGATTTCTGGTGAGCAGAAGGCGAGAAGGTCTACAAGGTCCCACTTGCTTCTTCCCCAGGCTGCCTCTTCTCCCAGAGATCCATGAGCCGCCGCAGCAGTGTTCAGTTGTGGGTGGAACATACTGACACTGTGGGCTGCTTCTCCTGGCCAGCGCGGTCTGGTTCACGTCAACCTCTAGAACATCAGTCCAATAATTATAATGATATGAATTAATGATGGAGCAAAGAGTGCTTGGAGTATTTTAAAAACAGTTTTCAGCAAAACATTAGATAGAGATTATGGCAACACTAGCAGAAAAACATGTTGTTGTTGTTGCTATTATTACTATTCATAATCCCTATCTTTAAATGATGAAGCAGGGCATTGAGTAATTACCTCCAAGTCTCTTACCTAAAGAATGAAGGTGTTATATTATTGCCCTCATTGATAAAATATACTTCTACTCCTGCTCCTATTCCTATATCTCCTAAAGGACTTTCAAGAGAGATTGTAATATTTAAGAATAGATATAATTTCAAATATTTCTCCTTATGTTTGTCCTACCATCCTGTACACAAGTGCCTACATGGATCAAGAACAGCCTCTGCACTTTCAAGGGAGTCTCAAGAGATGAAAGAATTCTGGAGGAAACTGCCAGAGTAAGCCGTGGCTCATGTTCTCTCAATTCTTCATACTTTATTTACAACACAGGATTCCTTTTAAAGAGACTTGGCTGTGGCCTGAAATGCTGAGAGCATGTTAGTGGTAAGGGATTGTGGCTGGAAAAGTAACCAGTGATTCATGAGGCTGAGGACCAGAGCTTGTAAGCAGCATGTGAGGATTCACTGGGAGCCCTTTAGTAGGATAGTCCCTCTCCCAGACCCAGAATGGAAACGCAAACTCACAGGGCCACGGTGACATTAGCTCTGATGGGGAACCTCAGGTCCATGCTGTTGTCGTGAGGATTCACTTCAAGCTTCACATCCAGGATTCGGACTCCAGTGAGTTCCGCTCTGTACAAATCCCACGGTTGATGGGATGTGGAGAGAGGTCAACAGGATGAGCGCAGACAGGAGGTCTGAGTTTACTCCCCAGCACTGCATGGTCAACCTAGCACTGCCAGGAGTGGCCCCTGACTACCGAGCAGGGAACCCTGGGGACCAGAGACTGGAGCCCCCAAACAAAACCAAAACGAACTATATAATAGAGCAAGCTCTGTTCCCTGAGCTTTGTTTCCTCTCTCATGTCTTTGGGAGAGAATAAATCTTTTTCTCCTCAGGTGTATCTGGAGAAGAAACATCTGAGTCCTTGGGAAAGGAACTCAAGGAACAGAAAACGGGTGTTGATGGCAGTGAAGAGAAACTTCACGTGAAGGTAAAATGACACAGTGTGAGCACTCAAACCATGCGACCCTCGGTCTCTACACCCCACCTCTGACACACTCGGGCCTCTGGGGCATCAGTCTAACATTCTCTGCTTTCGGCATGGAGAGACCACCACAATCCACTGCACAGACTTTGACTTCCCTCACTGCCTGACATATGAGGTCCCATACCACTCACCCCAGAGCTCCGATACCAGAGATGACATTGCCCAAAAAGCTCTTGGTTCCCTTGACGGCACCAGTGATTCCTTTCCAAAGACTGGATTCCTGAAGTGTGTTCAATTCAGCCTGCAGTGTCTGGGTAAGAGCTGGAGAAAACAATCCGCATTTAGTATTACAGACGAACCACGTGGGAAGCAGCAAACTGGTGCCTGCTCTAGATGAGACTGTGGGCTCATGTTCTGTGGCTTAATCTTCTGAGAAAACTCATTGAGGTAAGGATTGCTCTTTCCTCTATTTTCAGATGAGGAAAAAAATCATCCTAGGTTAGGAGTGGGACTAGAGTCACATATTTGCAGCCCTTACCTGCTCTAAGCTGCCTTCAAAGAGATATACATACTCCTTACTCATCTGTATAACTGGAGCATCTGAGCAGCTGACTGTACAGCAGCCTCTAAGGAGAGACTCAGGTTCTATTGCTCTCAATGAGGTATTTGCACCAATAGAAACACTAGGTCTAGTATCACAAGAAAATACATCACAAATAAATTTTCTGACATGAAGAATTAGAATCAAGGTGAATTTTATTGTCCTGCTCATACAAAAACAAAGCTAATTAATTCCGTGACAGTTTTGTTACTGCAGTAATTTATACAGGAGCAGGAAAATAGAACACTGGACTATGACGTCTACAGAGAAAAAAGAATTAGAATGGATAACATGGCAGATGACAAGTATACAAGAGAAAGCCTCTAAGTGTGGAACAGCAGTTGAAGGTGAGAAACAAGACAATCACTGGATCAATGAACAACAGAAAAAAAGTCTTTTACAATGAAAGGTGTGTGCTGTGGACCCGCCACTTGACTTTAAATGGACAGTAAGGAAGCCAGGTTCCAAAAAATTATACCTGGTCTCACTACGTGACTATTTCCCAGGATTTTCTATATCTGAACTCAGTTTCTCTGGTGGTGAAATTAGAGAATAAACCCTTTATATGTCTTTGAAGAGCCTAAGTCTTGCCTAAAGTTTGACAGGTAAATATGTGTAGAAGTTTCTTTCTATTATTTCTACTATAAATAATATTTACTCATAGGATGGTGCATGGAAAAGTGTATGGCAATGAGGCAGAGGGTCTAGGAGCTGGCAGTTAAGCCAGCCCTGAGGAGTTTACTTACATTCAAGTCCTCCCTGAACTTGTCCAAGATCCAAATTTTCCAGCAGGCCACTCTTCTCTGGAAGAAGAGAAGTATAGCATTAAAGGATATTTGATTTTCATTGCTTATTTAAGAAAAATGAGTGAATGAAGCAGGAATTAAAACTACCCATAAGATAATCAACTTTGTAGCACCCTATGGAGAAGTCTAAAGCAATGCAAGGTTAGAGTGAGGAGACTGGCACTTAGGAGCCAGCCCTGAAGGGTTAACTTACGTTCCAATGCACCACCAAGACCTTCCTGAACAAAGGTCTGGTGCTGAGTTCCCACAACTTCAGACTGGGAGGTCCCGGCCAGCAAGCCGCACAAGAGAACCAGTTTCCACATCTTGTCCTGGCAAAAGGGGTCTAGAATAAGCACCTGTCACTCTTACCCTGAACTATCTTCTAGAGAGATGCGATGATTGCCTTGTTTACAAACGCCCAGCCCAAGGTTGAGAGCTGGAAGCCAGGCTGCCCAGAGACACAGAGCCTGAGACTGAAGCTGTGATTTGGAGCCTGCACCTGATGCGAGTCTGTCCAGGAAGGTCCTGGGCCCTCTGGCTTCTCAGTCTGCAGCCTTCCTCTTCTTTACGTTCCCACCAGGGTCCTTCCCAAGGACTCTCCTGCTTCAGTGGGGCACCAGGTGCTCTAAAAGCCCACTCCAGACCCCTCCCCACAGTCCAGTTTTGGGGGAATCCCCCTCTCCACCTTGCTGCCTTTGTTCTCCTAAAGAATCCTAATAATCAATTTGTGATGCTTTTGGGGATATCTGCCTTCCTCTTCAGGCTGAGAACTGAGTGGAACCCCATGATATCTTTCTGCTGAAACGCAACACCCTAGTATATAGCCTGTACCTGATACCATGTAACGGAGGAGTGAGCACTGAACATAACTATGAACATGAAGTATGCATCATGCCCTTCATTTTTTTGCCCAGTGACACTTGTAGCAGTTTTATCACCTGATATGCTATCTTCAAAATTTCAGTGAACCCAGTGGCACTATCTCTCTGCTTCTTGCACACAAAATATGCTGCAGACCAGCATGTGAGGAGACATCGGGATCAACTTACCGCTCACAGGTCAGGAGGAGGATGCTAAGAAAGCCTTGCTCCACTGCACTGTCTAGAGAGTCGTCTGGTGGAGGAGGCCCTTTTATGAAAGGAAATGGGAGGTCCCCAAGGACTTAAACCCTGGTTCCTGGATGACACAAGGACGCTCCAAAGAAAATAATCCCAGGATGAGCAAAGATGTTTCCAAACTTAAGGCCACCCGGATATTTGGGTTGAAATTGATGGGAATTGAGAAGTCTCTGCCAAAACTAAAGCCTGGTATCCTTGGGGTGTCCAGAATAGTGATCTTTGGATTGGCTCTGAAGCGAAAAACTGGAGACTGTTTCCAGTGGGGAGATCCATAGCGACCAATTCTGTCATCACTTGGAAATAGAGGCTCAGAGATGGCAAGCAACCTGTGCAAAGCCACCAGTTGGACAATAAGGAGCAAGGACGTGACCTCCAATGGGCTCAGGTTGGCCACCAGCAAAGTTGCCAAATCTCCTCTGAGGCCTTGGGGCTCCTACAGAATCTCTCCCATGGAGCCATCCTAAGTACAGGTGTTTCAGTAGTGGGGAGCTCACTATGCCCCAAAAGCTGCCTGTTCCATCTAGTGAAAAAAGTTCCTCCTGAGAGTGAATAAACCTCATTGCCTCCATCTATGCGGGTAACATTGATATTCAAGGTGAACAGTCCTGAGACTCACATGATTGTAAGACAAGGAACTGCCTCCCTGTTTGACCTCCACCACTGGCCCCCGTGTGCAGACAGGAGAAAACTCTCTCCACACAAATCTCCCCGTGGGCCCTGGGAATCTGTCATGCTCACTCACATCTATCCAACCTTCCTACCCACCATCTCTTCTCCAGCCCCATTCTTCTTTCATGCCTGACTAATGTCACACAGGGTTGGCAACCTCTTCCCAGCCTTTGGCCCTGCTTGGACTACTTTACACTCTCTCCTGGTGTCTCAGTCTGGTCATGTCACTGTGTCATTGTCTGGCCATGTCATTCCTTACACCCACCCTGACTTCCCACTGAGGGGATCATTCACACCCTCTCTCCTCCCCTGGGCTCCGTGCTGGTTCTCTCACAGAAACCCATCCCAATTTGATTGTCTTACTCATTCTCTACAACTTGTTCCAGTCTTGTTCTGAGTTTTCTCTTGTGGACTCTCAAAACCCTGATATATCTCCAGAATGTTTAAATCTTCCTTCTCTGGTTGTCATATAAAGTCAGTCATCAGTTTAGAAAGCAGCAGGTCCTTGTCAACAGAAATACCTAGAATTGAACTCAGTGACTAGTGACAAGCAGTTGTTAGATTTGGAGGTCTGTCAGAACAATTCTAGCTGCTTTGGTCTGGTGTTCATTGACCATGATTTCTCTTCTAAAAATAAGAGCAATACATTTCCTCCTCTGATTTTATTTCTTCCTTATTCTGTCTGTTCCACAGGATATAGTACCCCTAGATTTCCTACCTCTTTCTTCTGTCCTTCTCCACCCACCCAGCTCCTTGTCATGACCTCCTGGAGCAGGGCCATGCTTCGGACTGCTTCTGAACTTGGACCACTGCAAGAAAATGCTGACTTTTCCAACTGCACCAGCTTGCAGGGAACAGAAACTCGAAGTTCTGAGGATTTCTGGAGATAGCACAAAGCCCATAGAGTCACTTCAGGGCTCTGTCCTCTCCTCAGTCCGAAGACAATGCTTTCTCAGAAGCCATATACTCTCACACTCCTCCAGCTGCAACCTGTGTGGTCAAGACTTCACCACACACCTTTTGCTAAAACATTTGGAGGGACCCTAAATCCAATATAATCCAGGTTCAATCTACAAGTCTGGTGAGAAACTGTTGGATTTTAGTTATAAGCATTTTAAGAAGTAAAGTTGATTTGTCCTTGCTTCTCCAGCAGGGAGTTTAGGTTGGTTAAGTCACCCATGACACTGCTCCCAGGCACACCCAATCCATCAGGCACTTCTAATCCTGTGTTTATCTTTAACCTCTCCTTTGTGTTTTTCTTCTTCTATCAGTGAATCTCAAATATCTCCAAATCAGACCTGTTGGCCAAATATTCTGAGGGCACTGGATTTGTATATGTAAGTGAAATATTGCTTTTCTCTTTCCTTTATGCCCATTGCATAGTTTACTTTAGAACACTATCCTTTTTGTATAGACACAGGAAGACAGTTAATGCTATGCTTTTGTACCTTGGGAGTTAACTGACTCCAAATAATATTTATTCTTGGGCATTCGTCATATTTTCTTAACTTAAGTCCATATTTCCTAAGATCCCCAAAGACGGTCCCGGCAATGTATTTGGATGGACGCAGGGCAAGTCGTAAGCTACCCTGGCACTGAATAGGAAAGGCTAGAACCATAAGAAATATAAGTTAAGAATATAGTCATGGAACAATTCCTGTCACGATCCAAAAAAGAGTAAGTGAATAAGGACTCTACTCAGTTAAGAAAGACTAACCTGACCGGCGGACTCTGGTTTGGGATATATAACAAGATGTACCCAGAAAGAGCCACTCTTTGTTTTGTTTTCTTTTGATTTTTATTTTCAATTTTTTTATTAGTGAATCACCGTGAGGTATAGTTACAAACTTTCGTGTTTGTGTTTCAGTCATAAAATGTTCCAGTAACCATCCCTCCACCAGTACCCATTCTCCACCACCGATGATCCCAGTATCCCTCCCACCCCGCCCCGCCCCATCCTCCCACCCCGCCTCTGTGGAAGGGCGTTCCCTTTTGTTCTCTACCTCTTTTTATGTGTTGTGGTTTGCAATAGAGGTATTGAGTGGCCATCGTGTTCGATCTATAGTCTACTTTCAGCACGTATCTCCCATCCCAAGCGACCCTCCTAGAACGCTTTGCTTGGTGGTCCCTTCTCTATCTGACCTGCCTTTCCCCCCAGCATGTGAGGCTGGCTTCCAAGACATAGAACAAATTTCCTGGTACTTTTTTATTATTATTAATGAATCACCGTGAGGGTGCAGATACAGATTTACATATTCTCGTGCTTGTGTTTCAGTCATACACATGTTGAGTACCCGTCCCTCCACCAGTGTGTTTCAGTCATACATATCTTGAGTACCTGTCCCTCCACCAGTGCCCGTTCTCCACTGATGACCCCATCATCCCTTCCACCCCACCTCCATCCATACCCCCTCACACCCCGCCTCAGTGGCAGGGCATTCCCTTTTGTTCTCTCTTTCCTTTTGGTTGTTGTGGTTAGCAATGGAGGTATTGGGTGGCCATCATATATAGTCTATAGTCTGCTTTGAGCACGTCTCTCCCATCCCGAGCAGTCCTCCCACCACATTTTACTTGGTGTTCCCTTCTCTATCTGAACTGCCTATTCCCCCAGCATGTGAGGCCGTAATCCAAGCCATGGAGCAAATATGGTACTTATTTCTGCTATTCTTGGGTGTTAGTCTCCCATTCTGTTATTTTATATTCCGCAGATGAGTGCAATTCTTCTATGTCTGTCTCTCTCTTTCTGGCTCATTTCACTTAGCATGATACTTTCCATGTTGATCCACTTATATGGAAAGTTCATGACTTCATCTTTTCTAACAGCTTCATAGTATTCCATTGTGTAGATTTACCAAAGTCTCTTTAACCAGTCATCTGTTCTCAGGCACTCGGGTTTTTTCCAGATTTTGGATATTGTAAACAGTGCTGTGATTAACATACAAGTGCAGATGTCATTTTGACTATACCTTTTTGCCTCTCCCGGATATATTCCCAGAACTGGTATTACTGGGTCAAATGGGAGCTCAATTTCTAATTTTTGGAGAAGCGTCCATATTGTTTTCCAAAAGTGCTGAGCCAGACGGCATTCCCACCAGCAGTGTAGGAGGGTCCCTTTCTCCCCACATCCATGCCAACAGCACTTTTTTCTGTTCTTTTGGATGTGTGCCAGTCTCTGTGGTTTGAGATGATATCTCATAATTGTTCTGATCTGCATCTCCCTAATGATTAGTGATGAAGAGCATTCTTTCATGTGCTTTTCGGCCATTCGTACTTCTTCCTCGAGAAAGTTTCTGTTCATTTCTTCGCCCCATTTTCTGATGGGGCTGGGTGATTTCTTCTTGTAGAGTTCAACCAGTGCCTTATATACCCTTGATATCAACCCCGTATCAGATGGGTATTGGGTGAATATCTTTTCCCATTCTGTAGATTGCCTTTGTATTCTGGTCACTGTGTCTTTTGCAGTGCAGAAGCTTCTTGGTTTAATATAGTCCCATTTGTTTATCTCTGTTTCTACTTGATTGCTTAGTTGCGTGTCATCTTTGAAGATACCTTTAGTTTCAATATTTTCCGACCTTATCTTTAATGTACTTTACGGATTGTGGTCTGATGTTGAGGTTTTTAATCCATTTTGATCTGACTTTTGTACATGGTGTTAGGTCGAGGTCTAAACCCATTCTTTTGCATGTGGTTGACCAGTTGTGCCAGCACCATTTGTTAGAGAGGCTTTCCTTCCTCCACCTCACATTTCTTGCTCCCTTATCAAAGATTAGATGTTCATACAATTGGGGTTGTGTGTAGGGATATTTCACTCTGTTCAATTGGTCTGCGGCTCTGCCTTTGTTCCATGCTGTTTTAATTGTTACTGCTTTGTAGTAGAGTTTAAGGTTGGGGAGAGTGATGCCTCCCATCGTCATTTTCCCAAGAATTTCTTCAGCTTTTCGTGAGGGTTTGTTGTTCTATATGAATTTAAGGATTGCTTGACCAATTTCTTTGAAGAATTTCATGGGTATCTTTATAGGGATCTCATTGAATCTGTATAGTGCTTTGGGAGTATTTCCATTTTGACAATGTTAAGTCTTCCTATCCACGAGCAGGGAATATGTTTCCATTTCCTCGTGTCTTCTTTTATTTCATGGAGTAGAGTTTTGTCGTTTTCTTTGTAGAGATCCTTAACCTCTTTAGTTAAGCTGATTCTGAGATACTTGATTTTCTGGGGCACAATTGTGAATGGCATTGTTTTTTTATGTCACTTTCCTCTGTCTCATTATTTGCGTATAGGAAGGCCATGGATTTTGGGGTATTGATTTTATAGCCTGCAACTTTACTGTACATGTCTATTGTTTCTAGGAGTTTCTTAGTAGAGGTTTTAGGATTCTCTAGGGTATAGAATCATGTCATCTGCGAATAGTGAGAGCTTGATTTCTTCCTTTCCTATCTGGATGCCCTTAATGTCTTTTTATTGCCTAATTGCTATTGCAAGTAATTCCAGTATTATGTTGAACAGAAGTGGTGAGAGTGGGCATCCTTGTCTTGTCTCTGACATAGAGGAAAGGCCCTTAGTTTTTCTCCATTGATGATAATGCTTGCCACTGGTTTGTGGTAGATGACTTTGACTATCTTGAAGAAAGTTCCTTCTAAACCCATTTTGGTGAGAGTTTTCATCATAAATGGATGTTGGATCTTGTCAAATGCTCTCTCTGCATCTATTGAAATGATCATACTGTTTTTATTTTTTCTTTAGTTGATGTTGATTGATTTCTGAATGTTAAATCATCCTTGCATTCCAGGGGTGAATCTGACTTTGTCGTGATGTATATGATCTTTTTGATGAGTTGTTGGGTTCTATTTGTTAGTATTTTGTTGAGGATCTTCGCATCCATGTTCATCAGGGATATTTGCCTGTAGTTTTCCTTCTTAGCAGTGTCTTTATTTACTTTTGGTATCAGACAGATATGTGCTTCATAGGAACTGGGAGAGTTCCTGTATTTTTAATTTCCTGGAAAACCTTGAAGATAACTGGTAATATGTCCTCTTTAAATGTTTGGAAGAATTCGCTAGTGAAATATCTGGGCCTGGGCTTTTGGGGAGGGAGATTTTTGATTACAGTTTCAATTTCCTTGATATTAATGGGTCTGTTCAGGTATTTCAAGCCTTCTTGGTTCAGTCTTGGGAGATTGCAGGAATCAAAAAATTTATCCATTTCTTTTAGGTTCTCTTGTTTCGTGGCATACAGACTTTCAAAGTAGTCTCTAATGATGTTTTGAATTTCATTGGTTTCTATTGTCATGTCCCCCTTTTCACTTCTAATTCAGTTTATTAGAGTTCTCTCTCTCTTTCTTTGTGAGTCTTGCTAGTGGTTTATCAATCTTTTTTTATTTTTTCAAAGAACAAGCTTTTGGTTTCATTGACCTTTCGGATTGTTTTTTGGGTTTCCATTGTCAAAATGACAATATCCCACAAAGCATTATACAGATTCAATGCGATCCCTATAAGGATACCCGTGAAATTCTTCAAAGAAATTGATCAAGCACTCCTGAAATTCATATAGAACGACAAACCCCCACTAATAGGTAAATCAATTTTTGGAAAAAAGACGATGAGAGGCATCACCCTCTCCAACCTCAAACTCTACTACAAAGAGATAACAATTAAAACAGCATGGTACTGGAACAAAGGCAGAGCCACGAACTAATGGAACAAAGTAAAATATTTCTACACACAACCCCAAATGTATGAACATCTAATTTTGTTAAGGGAGCAAGAAATGTGAAGTGGAGCAAGGAAAGCCTCTTGAACAAATTGTTCTGGCATAGCTGGAGAACCATATGCAAAAAAAAAAAAAATGGGCTTAGACCTCGACCTAACACCATGCACAAATGTCAGATCAAAATGGATTAAAGATCTCAACTTCAGACCACAATCCGTAAGGTACATTGAAGATAAGGTCAGAAAAACCCTCCACGATATTGAAACTAAAGGTATCTTCAAAGATGACATGCTACTAAACAATCAAGTAGAAACAGATAAACAAATGGGACTATATATATATATATATATATATATGTACATATATATATATTTTTTTCTTTTTGAGTCACACCCAGCGATGCTCAGAGGTAACTCCTGGCTCTGCACTCAGGAATTATCCCTGGCCGTGCACAGGGGACTATATGGGATGCTGGGAATCGAACCCCGGTCGGCCGCGTGCAATGCAAACGCCCTACCCGCTATGCTATCACTCCAGCTTCAAATGGGACTATATTAAACTTAGAAGCTTCTGTACCGCAAAAGACACAGTGACCAGAATACAAAGGCAATCTACAGAATGGGAAAGGATATTCACCCAATACCCATCTGATGTAACAAAACATCAAGACTGTTCATTGCTTTGGACAAACACTTGGAATACCATGAGTAAATGTTTTTCTACTTCACTCCAAGTCACATAAGGGAGTTCAGGCATATACACAGGTATTAAATAGAGAAACTGAGAAGTATGAGTTTATATGCAAAAGCTCCTAAGCCTTTGGCTGAGATACTGGACTGCTAACTCCAGTGGTCCAGTAGGTCATAATTTGCTTATCAATGAAAGCTTGAGATAACAGCTTTTGGGTAGTGTTTGCATAAACCAGGTTACCAGATCAAACAGAGGGGAATTATTGAGGAGCTCCCAGTACAAATGTTGGTTGCTTGCTCAGGGGAACAAGCTAGTTAAGAGCAATCAAATTACCACTAATGGTCAAGAATTGTGTGTTATTAAAAATATTATTGCTGCTGGAGGGAAGGTGTATTTGTGGTGGGATTAGTGTTGGAATATTGAATATCTGCAACAAATCATCATGAACAACTTTGTAAACCACAGTGTTTAGATAAAGTGTTAAGGGAAAGTAAAATTTAAAAGTATTTAAAAAAACAAAAATATTATGGCTAAAGTAGATGCCCTTTTATTAGATACGGCCTGATTTTTGAGCACTATATCTGGTTGTTTTCCTACTCTCTTGAGGTCTCCCCAGATGATGCTTAGTGTCATAGTTCTGGTTTCCTTTTTGGGAATAAGTCACCTTTATGAATAAGTCACCTTGACTTGATGCAGATCTGGAAGTGGTCCTTCAGAATAAGACATCTCATTGGTTCCTCTAAGGGGAGAGGAGTCTGGTTCTGGTACCAACTCATGGTAGAGTTTTATTCTTGTCCCTGAGACAAACACCATTTGTTTTCCTGTTGAGAGACGAGCTTATCCCTACCCCCATGTTATTCATTCCCCTGCCCTTGCCGACACTCATCCAGCAAGGGCTTAAAAAGAATCTGGGCTTTTGTGAATACTCAGTGGGTTGTGCATGTTTTGTACAGCCTACAGTTCTCAAGAGTTCAGGTTAAAATGTTTTAAGTTGGTAGTCAAGTATTTAAGGAATAATTCTATTTTGGTCCATGTTTGGTTCAAATTATGATTTGGACCCACTCCAATATCCCCCATTTTTAAAAAGTTTTTTTCACAATTAGGTGGGCTTTTTCTATTATAGTTTTATCTTGTGGGTCGTAGGGTATGTCCTAGTGAGTACAGAATTATTGGTATTTAAAACTTGTTTTCATTAACAAGTTATGAACCACCACCCAGTCTGTCCCCTTGACAAGCACGTAAAAAATGTATTTTATATTGCTTGCTAAAAAAAACTTTTTTGAGCAAGCAAATAAAATTATCATAAAATAAATCAATAAAAGTCAATTTATGATGTTTGATAGTGAACACAGAATTCTAACAATATTTTTGAAGTATAAACTAGACCATCTTCAGTTCTTACTTTCAAAGACTTTCCCCGCACCATAAATGCTGACAAACAGTGTGCGTTGAGCTGTGATTTTCTTTGCAATGGGCTGTTGCATGAATAACATTGGAATAGATACCAATAAATACATGACTATACTGATCTGAGAGGATCTCCTCATAATGAGAGACACCCATTTAGCAGAGTTCATTTGGCCCCAGGCCTCTTGGGTCAGCTCCCTGAGGATATGACATAGGAGAATAAATTTGACAATCTGTGCATGGCCTGATAATTTCTTTAGCATAAGACTGGGTAATATCAAATGCTTTAAAGAGAGTTTCCTAATTTTGATACCAAAGTTTATGTGGTTGTTGAGCTTGAACTAAGCAATAACAGACTTAGTCTTAGCAGGGCCCCTGACTAGTTCTGCTGGCAATTTAGAATGTGACTTGATATAAAAATGTATTGCATGGGTGCTTGTAAGGCATGCTATAATGAAGATAACACAATAGCAAATTTAGGTCTGCTATTGGAATATCAATAGAATCTCAAGAAATTGAATCAGTAGCATCACAGAATACTGTGAATTAGAAATAATGTTTAAAGTTTCATGAGGAAAGGTATGTAAAGTTGAAGAACAACTCCTAATTCAAGGCCTTGAGTTTGTGGCCAGAGGAGTTTCCCTGAGTAGTATATGTGAAGACGGGAGAAGAGAGGGGACATCCTTGTAAAGCAAATCTACCACTTTCTCTCCTCCCATCTCTGTCACCTGGGGCAGCACCTGTGAGATTATGACTGATGGGAATCTGGAGTGAGTCCCTGCAGGGTAGGGACCTTCTGTCCTCCCAGTCCCGTGAGGCAGCCATTAAGATGCACCTGATGGGAGCTGGAGAGATAGCACAGCGCATAGGGCATTTGCCTTGCACGTGGCTGACCCGGGTTCTATTCCCAGCATCCCATATGATCCCCCGAGCACCGCTAGGAATAATTCCTGAGTACATGAGCAAGGAGTAACCCCTGTGTATTGCTGGGTATGACCAAAAAAAAAAGCAACAACAAAAAACAAAGATGTACCTGATGTTCACTTGTTTGACAGGGCATGAGAGACAGTCCTTGCTACCTGATATCTTGGGGAGCTGAGACTCAGTCTGGAACTGCTCTTTGCAGCAAAGGAAAGTTAGGTCTAATCTTACCCAGATTTTCAGTTTTGTCACCTTGCCCTTACAGAAAAGCATTTCAGGAGGTGGCAAATAATGACACAAAACAGAGTTATTTAGAGGTTATAAGGAAGGGGGAGAGGAAGGAGGAAAGAGACAGCTGAGGATACACATCTCAGGTGAAGATGCAAGTCAGCTCCCAGATTCCAGAGTGGGGATGCGCACTCTTGCCTTAGCAAAATTGGTTTTCTAGATTTTCTCCTATACTGCTCCTACCTGGAGCTTTTTATGTTTAGTGAAGATTCTATTGCTTTGGCTTTTTTTTTTTGCTTTTTTTTTTTGATGGGGGTCCACACCGGGCAATGTTCAGGGGTTACTCCTGGCTTTGCACTCAGGATTACTCCTGGCGGTGCTCGGGGGATTATATGGGATGCTGGGTTTTGGCTTTTCTTAATAACCTATTGTTAATAAAGATTTTCATTTATTAATCTTTTAACATTAAGCATGCATATGTTTACAATGACCCTCCTTATTTTTTAACCAAGTCAAAATGCTATGACTTCACGTTACCAAGTTAGTATTTTCACTTATAATAATTGTAAATAATTATTTAAAAAAGTTGTAAATAATTAGTATGAACAACTTTATTTAATATCCATTACTTGGAAACTATTAATATGAATAACTATTTTATATTAATGCAAATTTTTGAAACACAAGTCAATTGCCCTGATAAATAACATGATCCAATTCTGATAAATAAGCATGGGTGGGATAAAATTCCTGTACCAACACAGCAGTTAAGAGTCCCAACCCGGACCACAACACCGGAAAACTCTCTGGGCACCTTAAGGAGCTGATATCACCAGGGATGCCCCAGATGGAGCAGGTGCAGTCTCCCCGCCTTCTCCAGAAGGAATCCGGGCGACCATGAGCTTCTACAAGCAAGGCTCCGGTATGTGGGTATCAGGACAATTCCTCCTAACTGCATGGTGGCACTGGAACCAAGCAGTTCCATCCCGACCCCCAATCCACCCCTGAAGCCAGAAAGCACGCCCTCAACCCGCCCCCGGCGCCATCTTGCTGCACACAGCAGTTAAGAGTCCAAGTGGTCACCATTTTCCGGGCCACATACGGAGCAGATATGCAAATCGGCTTTTCCTGATATGCAAAGTGAGCAATGAAAAATAAAGGATCTAGCGTCTGCCCCTGGAAGGTAGGCTTGAATGGTGGTGGGATTATCCAAGCAAAACATAATGCCCCAAACTAGAGGGAGAGTATCTGAGCAATTGTCTGCCATAAGAGGTAGGATAAGGACTGGGATGGAAGTGGAGAGGATAATAGGGATATTGGTGGTGGAAGGTTTGCACTGGTGGAGGGATGGGTGATCGATCATTGTATAGCTGAATATCAAACATGAAAACTTTGTAACTATCTCACGGTGGTTCAATAAAAAAAAATTAATCCTATACCAATTTTATGACTACAAAACCTTTATTTTAAAAAAAAAATTTGTTAAAGATCCATGACTTACAAAGTTACTGAGAGTTGCATTTTAGGCATACAATAATTCAACACCAATCTCTCCACCAGTTTTCCCAGATTCCCTCCCCATCCCACCCCCCTAGACTCCCACATTGCCTGTCAACTTGACAAGCACATTACAAACTTTCAGTGGTTTCCACTTAGATCTCATGTTGAATCTGAGTTTTGGGTGTAACATTATATTCCCCACTCATAACACTAGAATAATTGAAGCCCTGGCTCCCGTTAGCCCATTACTTCCTGTTCTCTCTTTCCCCCTTGATTTCTTTCCTCTCTGTCTGTCTCCTCTCTAAACACTGGGGTTAACACTGGGATAATCTAAGTATTCTCCTTTTATCACAATAAATTTCTCATCCAGTATTCTGTATTCCACAGGTAAGTGGGGTCATCCTGTGTTTTTCTGGTATCAGGAGCAGAGGAGCCACTCGTGGGCAGCTGCTCAGGGTCTCTGAGGCCAAGAAATCTTGTTACATATAAACTGACAAACATTAATATAATTTTCCAAACTTAAAAAAAGTACATAATTCACAGTCAGTGAGTTTAGGCACCTTACCGGTACATCCCAAAGTCTTGGTGATGAGGTCTTTCAAGGTGGATAAAACTTAGTTTTTCTAAATAGCCCCTGAGTTTTAGAAATGATAGATTAAACATTGCTCTGTTTTTTAACAAGTATATAGTTTGGCCAGTTTATTAACCAGCTAAACTAAGTTTGTGCTCTAGAATTTTGAGCTTTGCTCCTAGCCTGGCTTTAACATTTCAATATTCCACAGACAGACAGAAAAATTAGCTACCCCAACGATCAATTGATTTGCTCTTGCTTTAAGAATTGCAGGAGATAAAACAGTGTGGGTCAAGATGTGGTGAATGGATCCCTGAACTCAGACCCCTGTCAACATCATGCACAAAAATCAAATCAAATAGGTTAAAAACTTCAATATCAAATCTGAGTGTATAGGGGGCTGGCGCAATAGCACAGCGGGTAGGGCTTTTGCCTTTCACGCGGCCGACCCGGGTTCGAATCGCAGCATCCCATATGGTCCCCGAGCACCACCAGGAGTAATTCCTGAATGAATGAGTCAGGAGTAACCCCTGTGCATCGCTGGGTGTGACCCATTCCCCCCAAAAAAAAGAGAAAAAAAACCTGGGTGTATAGTTGCATAGAAGAAAACATAGGCAGAACTCCACATGACATTGAAGCAAGAGGCATAGTCAAGAATGCAATGCCATTGGCCAAGCAAGTAGAAGCAAAGATAAACAAATGGAACTACATTAAATTAAGAAGCTTCTGCATCTCAAAAGAAATGAGAAATACAATTAAAATACACCCCACAGTTTTGGAGAAATTATTACCACCACTCATCTGATAAGGGCTAATATCCAAGATTGTGATGTGTGAATTATAATTTTGCAGTTTTTATTTAGTTAAATTGAATGTATGAAGTTACCTGTACCAGGAACATTTTTAGCTTGGTGAATGCTATTAACTGTAGCTTGTTATGGCCACAAAGACCCCTGGTTTTAGAGAACTCTCTTTGCTGTAAATGCCTTTTGTCCAACTTCTTGTCTCATGATGCCATGTTGTAACTTTTTGCAACCTTCATGCTCCCACTGTACTGTCTGTTGCATGACAGATTAGAAGGATGTGCCTACAAGGTGCTCTAGAAAAGTGCTCTTGAGACCTATTGGTCGATATTGATAACTTTAGATGTCTTGCCTCATTTTGGTTCACCAATTCAGCTCACCCGTGTGAATGAACCTCCTTGTTTTCCTGCCACAATATTATTCTCTTTGCATACTTGATTAAGAAAACTCAGATTAGAACAAGATATATGGTAGAACTTTACAGGAAAAAAATTCCATTAGCACAAGCACACCACATAGGATGGATGCAAAGTAGAAGGCAACCAACCTTGATTAAGAAAATATAAACACGGATCTTGCCACATTCAACAGAGAAGAGGCCAGGCAGTCTGGTGAGCAACGCGGCCGGAGAAATGCTCAGGTCCAGAAACCGGGCCAGCAACACCGGGGATCCAGACGGAGGAGGTACAGCTGGTACACCTTCTCCAGATGGAGCCCTGGTGACACTGAGCAGCAACTAACATGGCTCCGGGTTGCGGGACTGGAACACATCCGAGCCGCGCGACCTTTTCTGAAAACTGAAAACATACAATCTTTTAATGGAAAACCAATTATCAAATGCTTCCTTAGTAGGGCTGTTTTTCTTGGGGGGAAACTCCAACAACAATAGTGAGTTCACAAACACACACACACACACACACACACACACACACACATATATATATATATATATATATACACACACACACAAAGGCTTAACTGGTTAGTAATCTCTTCTATCAGAGATTAGTGGCTTCATGGTGAGATACAAAAATATTCAAACTCGTTCTTCTAAGGAAATATTTTTGATTATTTTAGATAATGATAACAATCACCAGTCACTTGTCATCCCGTTGCTCATTGATTTGCACAAGCAGGCGACAGTAACGTCTCCATTGGCCCCTGTCACATGCTAGTGTAGCCTAATGGCTTTCGCTCTCTCCAGAAACAAGAAAAGCATCAAACCGTTTGTTCAGGAAAGAAGTCTAACCATCTCGTAGGTGGGTGGCCAGGAATTCTTTTGAAGTCCCGTGGAATCCAGTCGGTAACGGCTCTAGTCTAGCGGTCATCTACAATTAGCGTTATGTGTCCGTCCCATCTGATTTTCAACGCCTTGGCAAACGAGGCAGTATCCCTGATCCTCGATCATTGGCAGAGGTCAGAACTCCGGATTCCTTCTTTCACTTGAGTGAAACGTGATACTCCAAGCATAGCTCTTTTGATTCCTCTTTGGGAGATCCTAATAGCATTCTCATCCTATTTCATAGGGCCCAGGTCTTTGAGGTGTAGGTTAGTGCAAGAAGAGTGGTGGAGTCAAAAAGATGTGCCCAGAGACGAACAGTCTTCTTCCTCTTAACAACTTCTTCAAAGCTCTTGAAGGCATTCGCTCTCTTCCTCCTGCGCAGTTCTGGTGCTAAGTCGTTCATCATGTTCAGTTCTCAACCCAGATACACATAACTGCTGCATTCGGAGATGTTCATTTCATTGAGAGCAAATAAAACATCAGGAACTAGTTTGTTTCTCATGAACATTGTCTTGGTGAGACTCAGCTGCAGTCTGACCTTTTCACATTCACAGTTGAAGTCGGCCAGCATTCATGCTGCTTGACTAATGTTTGGTATTATGAGAACGATGTCATCAGCAAAGCTGAGGTGGTGTAGTTGCCGACCATCTATCTTCATTCCCATTCCTTCCCATTCCAGTCGTTGCATGACGTTCTCAAGAGTGGCACTGAAGAGTTTTGGTGAAATGGTATCACCCTGCCAAACCCCTCTCATTACAACAATGATGACTTCCTTGTAGAATGGTGAGATCCTGGCGGTGAGTCCATAATACAGCTCACGGAGGATCCTGATGTACTGAGTTTGAATGCCCTGTTTGGCTAGGGCTTCGATGACCACTTCAGTCTCAACAGAATCAAAGGCCTTTAAATCGATGAATGTTAGAGTGGCGTCTTTTACTCTCACAAAACCGCAATGAGCTTGGTCACCGTGTGAATATGGTCAATCATGCTAAATCCTTTTCCGAACCCAGCTTGCTCACATGGTTGTCCTTCATCTAGTGTTCTGCCAATCCTATTCATCCCCCCCAACACAGAGGCAGGGGGATGGGGTGGGTGTGGTGGGAGGGATGCTGGGACCATTGGTGGTGGAAAATAAGCACTAGTGGAGGGATGGGTACTCGATCAATGTATGACTGAAACACAAGCACAAACGTTTGTAAGTCTGCTACTGTACTGATTTTCAACGCCTTGGCAAACGAGGCAGTATCCCTGATCCTCGATCATTGGCAGAGGTATGAGAATCACCTCTCAGTGATTCACTATAGTAAGTTAATTGAGTGAACAACTTGTAGCCTTCGTACGACAGGCAAATTGGGCGATAGTTGCTAACGTCGTGGATGTCTCTTTCCTTGTACAACAGAATGGTCCTGCTGGTTTTCCACTGAGACAGAACCTTGCATTCAGACAGGTAGTGTGTGAAGAGCATGTGAAGAGCCGAGCCAGTGTATTGACTGGCAGCAGATTCTTCAGGTGTTTGGGTTTGACCTTGTCTGGACCGGATGCTGTATGTATATTTACCGACGAAATGGTGAGTCGGATTTCGGAAGAGAGGATGCTAGGAATAACATATCCATACTGAGGAATTATGTGGGCAGGTGGACATGGCTATGGAAGAGATTCGAGTAGAAGGCGGAAACTCTTGAGTTCATTCGCAAACCTGGTTTGGTGCAAACCTCAGGCAATCTCAAGCTAACGTCCAAGCTCGCAAAGCTGTGCAGAGAAGCAATAAAGGAAGACCTCAAAGAAAGAAGAGCACCCACCCCGGTTGGGAGATGCGTGCCGAATGTAGATTATAGGTCAAACACCATGGCCATTCAATGCCTCTATTGCCACAACACCACACCACCCAAAAGGAGAAAGAAAACTAAAGGGAATGCCCTGCCACAGATGTGGGGTGGGTAGGGAGGATGGTAGAGGTGGTGGGAAGGATGCTGGGACCATTGGTGGTGGAAAATGGGCACTGGTGAAGAAATTGGCACTCTATCAATGTATGACTAAAATGCAAGCACGAAAGTTTGTAAGTCTGTTACTGTACCTCTCGGTGATTCACCAATAAAAAATTTAGAAAAAAATAATAAGAGAGCAGCAGCGTTGGCTGATGCAGCAGAAGCCAGGAAAAGTATTCTCAACACTCGCCTGTCCTTTGCCAACTACAAGACCAACGATGACTGCCCTCCAACATCCTGATGGATCTATTACATCTTTCAGAAGGGCAGTGGAGAAGGTTATCCAGGAAATACGAAGAAGAAATACGAATAGTCAAAAAGCACATGAAAAATAAATGCTCTGTATCACTACTCATCAGGAAAATGCAAATTGAAACAACAATGAGACATCATCTCACACTAGAGAAACTGAAACACATGGTGTGGATACTGTTAGAAAAGGGACCTTCATTCACTGATGGCAGAAATGCCAACTTCTCTAACCTTTTTGGAAAACAACTTGTTCATTTCTTTAAAAAAATAAACTAGGAATTAAGCTTCCACACACTCAGCAATTCCACTCCTTGGAATATAACAAGGAGCAAAAAACACAATGCAGAAAAGACTTTTGTACTCCTATGTTCATTGCAACACTAATCACAGTAGTCAAAACCTGAGAACAAGTGTCTAAGAACAGATGACTGGTTAAAGAAACTATGGTACATATACACAATGGAACGCTACTTGGCCATAAGAAAGTCATGTGATTTGCTACAATGGGAATGTATCTGGAGAGTATCATGTTGAGTGAAGTTAATCAGAGGGTGAGGGATAGACACACAGTGATCTCTCTAATATGTGGGCTACAAAGAAACATAGCTAGAGAATAACAAATGCCCAGAGGCAATAGAAATGAAGACCCTGAAAAGTGGTCTCCAATAAGAAACTTGCCACTGCCAGGGAGGCGAGTTTAAGAAATAGTGCTGAAAGGATGTTAAGTGATAGGCATGGCACCCTGTCAGCAATAGTGTAGTCAATAACAGTGCCAAAAGGGAAGAAAGAAAAAGAAGGAAAAAAAAGTGCCTGCCATCAAGGCTGGCTGAGGGTGGGGAGGAGACTCAGAGGGAAACTGGGGACACTGGTGGAGGGAGGTGGATGCAGTGAAGGGACTAGTGTTGGAACACTGTTTGCCTGAAACTCAACTATGAGTAACTTTCTAAATTTGCAATTCACCATGACTTCATGTGCTTAAAGCCTGTTGAGACTACCCAATGTTTCTCGACCCTCACACACTGCTACCAATAAGTTTCTTATAGAAGCAGGTCCAAAAAGAACTGTCTGACCCCAAATACTGGAAGTTAAATTAAAGCCAAATATTTGTAAACCTACGACAGTGAGACATTACCATTTTCAGCTCTCTTATCTCTGAGTGAGGCAATGAACATTTTGATTAGCAGACATGAATTTTTCTCGAAGAGAAGACAGCAGATGTTCCATTTTACTCACAGAGATATAGCGTGCTTTTTGCTACGGGACATAGTTTCTTGTTTTTTGTTTTTGAAAGAAGCATTATTGGGGTGGAGTGATAGTAGATTGGGTTGGCATGCAGCCGACTCAGGCTCAAAGGCCTCCATCCCATTCAGTCCCCGTATCCCACAAGGAAGGATTCCTGAGCACAGAACAAGAAGTAACCCCTTGAATAATGCCAGGTGTTCCCCCCAAGCAAAGCAAAACAAAACAAAACAAAAAGAAGTTTTGTAAAACTATGTGAGGGTAGAATATACAGTTTAAACAATGGAGGGCCTGGCTCTTCCAGCCTGTGTTCTCCCTTGAACACGCTTCTCACTTGCTTGTCTCTGTCTCTGTTTCTTTGCTCTCTCTCTAACACGTTCTCTCTCTTCCCTTTCTCTCCCCTCAATAGGTTTCAGTAAGCACTATCTTGCTTCACCAAAACAAAAAACCAATAGATGACCCAATATGGAGGCTGATTCCTTTTAAGACCTTTAAGGAATCCCTGTTTGCATTTGCTGTTGCCAATGAGGGAACAGAGACCTCTGCATCTCTGGGCTTGTCTCTTGCCTCTGTATGGCTCCCTGCATTCTGTCCGAAGCTGTTAGGGGCAGGAGAAACTTGTGGGTCCAATCTGTGGCACCATAACCTCCATGCTTTCTAGATATCCTTTTAGAAAGTTCATTTACTCGCACTCTCCACCCAGATGATACCCCGAGTGGCCGCACACAAACAGCTCCTGCGATCCTAAAAGACCATGATCCCAGAGGCCCACTGACTACTTTGCTGAGAGTGAAGAGCATATGAGGTTTTGGATTTCTGGTATTTTAGTATTTAAGTCCAGAGAAATTTATGCCAGAAGTTGCATCACTGCAAGCTTGTACCTCCGGTTAGTGGGCTCCATAAGATGGGGGTCGCCACACCGCCAAATTGTCGCCACACTGGGTGCCGCGCGACCACATATGCTCTTCATTCTCAGCAATGGAAAACAAATTATCAAATGATGCCTTTTTGGCAGGTCTGATTTTGGGGAGAAAATTCCAAATAATAATAGTGAGTTTTCTGTTGAAATATTGAATGTAATCAAAATAAAGAGAGATTAAAGTGAAAATTATCTGCCACACAGGCGGGGGAGAGGGGTGGTATGGGGTTCTTGGTGGTGGAACATGTGCACTGGTGAAGGGATGGGTGTTTGATCATTGTATGACTGAGACTTAAACTTAAACTTTGTAACTTTTCTCATGGTAATTCAATAAAAAAAAATTTAAGGGTTATTTACTAACAACTCTCTCTCCCTCCTTCCCTTCTTCTCCCTCTCCCCCTCCCCCTCCTCTCTCCTTCTCCTGTGCTTTTCAATCCTTCTCATCATCAGGGCGGTGAGCCGAGGGGGCCCATCCATGGCAATCTCCTAGTACTCGTTTTCATAGACTCTCACTGGCTCCCAGTTCCCCCAAAATGTCATTCCAAACTGGCCCATCTATTGGCAGCAAAGTTTCTCTTTCTATGGACCAAGTCAGTATAACCTGGAGGAAATCTCTTTAATCAGATTGTGCCATTCTTTTTAAGTACTTCCTGCTTCCCCCCATGCCTTTGTAAATTAAAGTTGCCGAGGTCTGTAATAATGTTGCCCCACACATTATAGTAACTCCAGTAAAACCATAGGCTGAATGTTGGCAACCGCAGCAGTGCCAAGAACCTGGAGTTCCACATTGTGCCAGCGCATGTAGCCCCTTGCAGCCAAACAGTGCTCAGTGTGAGAGAAAAATCTAATACTTCCAAAATCCTTACAGAGCTTCAGTTCCCTTGTCTTCAGTTGAGGACATGAACAGCGTGCCAGGGCAGGGGGTGCGGCTCAGCAGAGCAAGGGACCTGCTTGTGTGAGGCCGAAGTTCTCTCCACAGCACCACAAACAGAGAGAGAAATTTCCTTGGCTTCCTCCATTCCGGAGCAGCCCGAAGCCCAGCTTAAGTGAGTCATTTCTCTCCCTTCACTTTATGGGATTCTGAGTCTCTCCCCGGGTCACATTTCATAATGAAGCAATAAAAAGAGTGGGGGGAGAGAAGTGCCACCTGGTGGAATGCACTAGTGCCCACATCAGTGAGGGAGTGTCTGGGGATGGGCTGTGGTCTTGGCAGTGTGAGTCTGTCACGGCCCGACTCAGTTGCATTTAGGGATGCGGATGGAGGATCAGGGAGCAGGAGAAGTTGGTGTCCATGGCACAGGGAAGCACCGCCAGGGACTGGGCCCACAAGTAGGGGCCTGCACGTGAGCACACAGACTCTCGGGGCTTGCTGGGGGTGGGGGGTTGACCCCTGGGCACTGTGGCCACAGGCATTCTCAGGTGCTGCTGGAACGGCTCCTGCACCACACCTGCAGGGCTCAGGGCAGCCCCGTGTGGTCACAGGCCTCAAGACCGCATGCCCCTGTGTCATCACTCTGCTCCTCACTGACAGGCCACCTACCTGACCCTCCACAAGGCCCCGCAGTGAGGAAAGTCCTGCTGGCCTGTCCCCAGAGCTGACTGTCCTGTGTCCCCTGCTGGCCTGGCCAGTCGCTGTTCACCAGACCCTGCTAAAAGTGTGTATCTGTCCCTGCGCAGATGGCCTCGGGGACCTGAGTTGGCGCAGGGCTTCTCTGTGACAAAGTCAACTCACCAAACTGGCAGTGGGTGAAGTGGAGGGTGGAGGGGTGACCTCACCGAGTTACTCGGGGCTTACTCTGGGCTATGTGCTCAGGAATCGCTCCCAAGGGGCACGTGGTGCCACTTGTGGGGTTGGATATGTGAACTGGGGTTGACGAGGACAAGTGACAAACTAACCTGCTGCACCGTCTCTCTGGACCCCTTGTCCTCGTTTCTAAGCTGCACAGTCCCAAGTTTTATTTTCAACTCTGGATCCAGGCCTCTAATTCTAACCCTTGTCCCACCCCTATACCACACCCCAACGGAAGAAAGAACAGGTGAAATAGAGGTGCAGAAATGGTATTTTATTGAACGGGGAGTAGATCAGGGGGCAGTGGTCCCAACGCTGAGGACAGTCCAGCTGGCTCAGACTTTGATTCGGGCTGCGGTGCTGGCAGCACCTGTGCAGAGGGAGACATCAGCTGGGGAGGCTGGCCAAGGCCTACGAGGAGACTCAGAGGGTTAGAGCAGAGCAGCAGACCCTTCCGGGCACCCGCATTCATCCGGGAACCTCCAGCGCAGCCCGCGCCCACAGCACCCCGAGAGTCTACAGCCCTGGACCTGGGCCTATGCCCTGGGAGGATCTCGTTCTGGTCCAGAAACTCCGTGTTCTCTCCCCTCCCCCCAGGAACTACAGCAGAGATGGACAGACTGAGGCAAGAAAAAGGTTACAACCAGAGGGCTGGGTTCAGTGCGTAGGGCAGGATCACGGATCAGGCTGGGTCAGCCTGGAGGTTCCGGATCTGGGACCTGTCAGGGCTCAGTCCACTGGGGGGAAAGGCACTTCCGGGGCTAGCATTTGGGTTTAGGGGCAGAACTGGAGCTGTCTCTGTTTGTGGCTGAAACTCGGGGTTCAGAGAATGAGCATGATAGGCCTGGGACCAGGTCGGTTCTGAGCCGGAGCTCAGGATCAGGACTCATTTGCTGAAACAAGAGAAGCTGAGCCTAGCTCTGGTTCCACACAGGCCCTGTGGAGGCTCCTTGAGCTTTTGTGGCCAGATCTGGAGTAGACCCCCACCCTCTCACACACACACCCCTCACCATTAGGGAGATCACTGTGCTCGTCCCACAGTCTTCAGATTCCTGCTTGGACTCCAACGTCAATTTTTTCTGTTGGGACAAGATCAAAGGCAGCAAACCTCAGTCTCTGCCAAGTAGAAGCCAGATCCCAGGGATTACCACCCCTGTGGTCTGATACTAGGGGACCTCAGATATTCTACCACATGTCTGAGCCTTGGTTCGTTCATCCATAAAGTGTGTGCAATGAGCGTGCCACTCTCGGAGACTCTTGTGAGGGGCCATGAGATGATTATCAAGTTCCTTCCACAGAAAGGCTGCTGGGATGTGGGGCCTTTATTTACCCCACTTATTCATCTCTGCAGCCCAAGAAAACCAGAAGGGAACCCTGGGAATCCAAGAGTACCTCAGTGTCTGGAGAAGCCCAGCTCCCCTAAGAAGAGAAGCAGGGGTGGGCTTGGCTTAGTAGAGGCCCTTATTCTGCTGCTTCTAATCCACATCTCAGCAGGGAAGAGACCCTTCATGCAGAAGCAAACTGGACAGCTAGGAGGTTGTCACTGGCACCTCCCCTACACACACACACACACACACACACACACACACACACACAGAGGTACTTGGCAGTACATTCAGGATTAGAATCTCCATCCAGTCCATCTCCTGTCACGGGCCACTCTGCCTGGTGACTTCAGCAATAAGCAATAACTGACCAAGCTGTGGTCATTTCAGCTTCCCCCGGCTGTGGATCCACTCACCCAGAATTCCCTTGATGATGATACCAGCCCGGGCGTTAATCAAGGAGTGAATCAAAGGGCACATCTGAGGGGTGGAGAGAGGAGGGCAGGTGAGTGTTCACTGGGCACACATGGAGACACCACTTCCGTGGTCTCTCAGGGCCTTTGATCCTTAGGACTCAAGAACAATAGGAACCTAGACACAGCCAATCTGAGAACATAGGCTCCTGAGACCCAAACCCAGCACAATAAAACCTAGGGAGCTTGGAATGAGCAATTCCCACATCCCTGTCCACCTAGAGATCTTGATTCAGAAGCCTGGGATTTTAGAGACACTCAGAGCCCTGGAAACCTAAGATGTGTGTGTGGTGGTGTGTGGTGGTGTGTGTGAGAGAGAGGTGTGTGGATGTGTGTGTGTGGCATTAAAATCCCATTTCCAATTCAGCACTCTGGAGAGCTCTGGAACCTGCATTTCTAAGAGCATCCAAGAGTCACAGGGAATGCTGGGAAGAATCACACACTACGTTAGAAGATCCAGCTCAGTGACTCCCAGAGTCACCCAGTCTTTTCCTATCAGAAACACTGATGTTGCTCCCTTCCCCAGGGGTGGATCCAGGAGCTCCCAATTTTCTGTGAGACTTGAAATGTGCTTCAAGCACATATGGTTCAGGGACGTGCACTGCTGAGAAAGGCTGTTCCATAAGGCTGGACTTGGTTTCTCACTGTGTAGTGGACAAGGTTCATACTATTTATCATACAAAAACAAAGGTTTCACTTTTTAAATGAGGGCATCAGAGAAATTGTAAGTAAAGACTTGTTGACTGAAGGAAAAATATTAGCTGCAAAGGCTGAGAGAAATTACATAGATATGGTAAACACTTGAGGTGACTCCCAGAAAGTTGACTAGTGCAGTCCTTTCCAAGCCGAGCCCAGTGGTGGTGGTTTCCCGCTGACAGTCTGCAGAGGGGAGGGGACAGAGAGTGCAGCCACAGCTGCCAATGCCAGATATGCATACAGGCCCCAGGATTAGGGGGACTCACCGCCTTCTGCACCACCAAGGACACAGTCCTCTGCACGAGGGATACCACAGTGTTCAACAGGTTGTTGATGGCAGGGATCTTGCTAGAAGAGTGAGGGAAAAAGTTGAGCCTTCAGCAGTGGAGGTCACCACCGAGCTACAGCTCTTCCGAGTTAGCTGAATCCCAGAGACAGACCCTCCTTGTAACGACAGCACCTCTAGCCTGGGGATCACCTTAGAGCCCTTTACTCCAGACCTGATGGGACTGTCGCAACCCATTCTTTCATACACCGCATCATTCTAGAACTTATGCCAGGTCCCAGCTCAACTGGGACCCCAGAGATAAACCAAGCAGAAACAGCTCCAAACTCTTACCCAAACACTCAGCACACCTTGGTGAGATGAACTCCTCCCCATCTCCAGTGCTCCACTAATTGTCACCACCCTAGGGCAGTCCCCCCAACAGCTCCCATAAGAGAGGACTTTTCTTTTTGGCTTTTTGTCTTTATTGGGGGGATGGGGAACAGCACTTGAAGCACATGCCACCCAAGGGAGGGCAGGGAGTGTCCTTTAGTCATCCCGGGGGTGCTTTTTTGTTGTTTTTTCTTTTTCTTGGAGCTGCTGCTCTTGCTGCTGCAGCCAGCTTCCTCCGGCCCACTGCTGCTCAGTGGCTCCTCTTTGAAAGAGAATTTCCACTTTTTCTTGGAAACAGCCTTGTCCCTGGCTTCTTCCTGATCACTAGGCGGCGACCTCTTCCTCTTGGGAAGACTTGTACTGCAAGTTGCCTAAGAGAGGACTTTGAATTGGATCCCCCCTCCTTCCCCTGAAGTGCACTGCTCTGCCCAAGGCTCATCACAGTCGGACCTCCCCCTGGAGACCTCTGTAGCTGATGGACTCAGAGCTCTTCTAGGAGTCTTTCCTCGGGACCATACGCTTCAGGAGCATGGGGATAAGTCTGTAGTTGCCAGTAGCTTCTCCTGTGCTATAGCCATGTCTGATAGCAGGTAGCAGGGAGGCTAGACATTATTGTTTAAATATATTATTGATTAAAATCTAGATACAATTTAATCTATGATGACACCCTGTGACAAGTCCTCTACAGGTCACTGTGAGAGTAGGTGGAAAGAAGTTTGCTTTGGACCCCAAGGAGGTACAGGTCACAGCAGGTTGTGGGGGACTGCTAAGCAGCAGAGGAGCTCAAGCAGACGTCTTGTGAGAAAGGGGACTGAGAGCTGAGGAGGCCAGTGGCAGGGAAGAGGGGAGGAAGCAGAAGCCAGTGAGTGGAGCCAGCGAGGCTCAGAGTGGCCAAGTTAGTCACAGAGTCACACATTGGTGCTACAGCTGTTACTGGAACCAAGGTCTGTCTGACGCCAGAGTTCAAATTCAGTTTCATCACTTTTCATGTATAGGAATGGGGTTGACATTCGAAGGGTCTTCTCGTGCCCTGTTCAACTAATGAGTGGGCCTTACCCGTCCAATAAGATGAGCTTGAAGCTGGCTGGGTCACTCCTGCATTTTCCCTGTGTCAGTGTGGGGTGTTCAGACTCCACATCTTCAACTGTGATGGAAGTCAGGAGGTCCAGAGAAACCTCCAAATTAGCCACCTGGCCGAGGATAGGCCTACAACAAAGATTTTGGTGAGCAGGAGGCGAGAAGGTCTACAAGGTCCCACTTGCTGCTACCCCGGGGCTGCCTCTTCTCCCTGAGGTCCATGAGCCGCCGCAGTGTTCAGTTGTGGGAGGAACATACTGACTGTCGGCTGCTTCTCCTGGCCCGGAGGGTCAGGTTCACGCCAACCTCTAGAACATCAGCCCAATAATTAAAACAAGGAGAGTTAATAATCACAAAGTATAGGTGAAAGTTTTGATACTTAAAAGCACTTTAGCTGTCACTTATGGTAAATATGATTACTTTGTACTACATTAAAGAATATCTTTCTATTCCTAGCTTGCTAAGGAACTGTATACTTTTTCAATAATGAATTAATGTTTCCGTCATATTGAAAAGAAGTCTGTCTTTTCAGGTGACTTTTTTTGCATCCGTAGAGATTTTTATTGCAATCTTTAACTGATTAATTCAATACTTAAGCAATATTTATAGTATAATAATTTAAACATAAAGCCATATACTCTTCTTAGGATAAAACACAGGCTTATACTGTTATAGGCCTATTCAAATTTTCTCCTAATCTTTTCTTAATTCTCCTCCTCCCACTCTGACTTAGTCGTATATTTGTATGATTTATCTGCTTCCTTTAAATTTTAAAGGGACTAGCATTATATTAGCCATATTCTATATTTGCTCTATATAGCTGTAATATATATACATAAATATATTTTTGAAGAAAAACATTTATTTTATCAGCTTATTATTGATTTACAGCTCCGTGGAGCTTAGCTCTCTTCATCTATATGTGTGTAGGTGTCACCACCTCACAACAAAAGAAAATAATGTTCTCTTATATGTGAGATGTAAAGAAACATAATAAAGGAGCAACAAATGATCAAAGACCTTGGAACTGGAGATTTTGTTTATGAACCTGAACTTATCTGCTAGGGGGAAGAGAAAGGAAGGGACCCGTGGGGGCACTAGTGGAGGGAAGTGGACTCAGTGATGGCTGTGGTGTTGGGATGATGTGTGCAGCCAAAGTTTAGTTAACAATTCTGTCAATCCTGGTACCTCAAGAAAAATAATTTTTTAAAAATATGTTATAGGCTGGAGCGATAGCACAGCAGTTGGGCATTTGCCTTTCACGCGGCCGACCCAAGTTTGATTCCTCCGCCCCTCTCGGAGAGCCCGGCAAGCTACTGAGAGTATCGAGTCCGTGCGGCAGAGCCTGGCAAGCTACCCGTGCGTATTGGATATGCCAAAAACAGTAACAATAAGTCTCTCAATGAGAGACATTACTGGTGCCCGCTCGAACAAATCGAAGAGCAACGGGATGTTATGCGTCAATCTGGGAAAACATTAGTCATTACAGCAACACCATGAGAAAAAATCCCTACTATTATCTATTATTCCTATTTTCAGATGAAGAAGCATGAGATTATAAAAGGCTGTCAAGATCCCATAGCTAAGAAATAAACAGAGTGTCCATAACTGATAAAGTTTCTTCTACACATGCTCATCTTCCTGTCTCCCAGAGTATTTACAGTTTTATCTTTTTTGATAAGTATAAAACCTTATGCAGAATGAAGCAGTTGGGTGGGTGGGGTATGTAAGTTTATTGTAAGGTTTGAGACCACACAGAATAAATACCAAAAAGGTAAAGATCTAGTATTCACATCTGCCTTTTTCTATACCATAGCACACTGCTCACGATTGCCTGCACTGACCTGTAAGAGCTTCTGCTACTTAAAGAGACTCTGAGGAGACAAAATAATGGGAAGAAATTCTGGCATTCATGTCATCTCAATTAATCATACTTTATTTTTGCTGAGGATTTTTTTAAAGGCTTGATTAAGGCTTGTGAGAACACGCTGGGGGAAAGTCATCCCAGATAGAGAGGGGAACACCAAGTAATATGTGACTGGAGATCCTGCACGGGAAGGGAGATGCATACTGAAAGTAGACTAGAGACTGAACAGGATGACCACTCAATACTCCTATTTCAGCCACAACACCCAAAAGGAAAGAGAGATATCAAATTGGAATGCTTCGCCACAGAGGCGGGGTGGGGTGGGGGGATGGGACTGGGGGGTGGGAGGGATACTGGGTTCATTGGTGGTGGAGAATGGACACTGGTGGATTGATGGGCTCTTAAACATTGCATGAGGGAAAAACAAGAACAAAAATGTGTGAATCTGTAACTGTACCCTCACTGAGACTCACTAATTAAAAAATAAAAAAAAAATTTTAAAAAGGCTTGTGAGAAGCTTGTAAAGGTTATGGGTTTTAGCTGGAAATACATCCAATTTTCAGATGGGAATACTGAGGCCCAAGACCCGATGGCATGTAGAAAAGTGTTGGGGTTGTTTTGGAGCCTGTTGGCCAGGACACACCGCTTTTCCCAAATCCCAGAATGGAAATGCAAACTCACAGGGTCATGGTGACATTAGCTCTGACGGGGAACCTCAGGTCCATACTTTTGTCATCAGGTTTCCCTTCAAGCTTCAAATCCAGGATTCGGCCACCAACAAATTTTGTTCTGTACAAAATACACGGTTAAGAGATGGGGAGAGAGCTCAACAAGAAGAGCACAGACTTTGCACGCAAGAAGTCCCAGTTTAACCCCCAGCACTTCACGGTCCAACTAGCACTGCCTGGAATGACTCTTGAGCACCAAACAGGGAACAATCCCTGGGCACCAATCAGTGTGGCCTCGAAACAAACCAAAGCACACCAAAACTGTATATGTGGAGCCAGCTCCACGCTATGCATCTGGTTTCCTCTCTCTTGGAGGGTAGGAGGTTCAGCATTTTCTCCTCAGCTCTATTTGGAGAAGAAATGTTCCATTCTGGGCAAAGGGGCTTCAGATACCAGAAAGCGGTTGGCAATGATGATGAAGAGAAGCTTCATCCTGGAGGTAAAATGACACAATGTGGGCACGCAACCCCACAAGGCCGATGGCTCTACACCCCCACCTGATTTACTTAGGCACTTAGGCCTCTGGCTTAGCGCCCCAGGTTCAGCGGGGAGAGGCCAGGGATTTCCACTGCTGAGTCTTTGACTTCCACTTACTGCTCCGGAGATTGGGAGTCCCATACCAACTCACCCCAGAGTTCCAACATCAGAGATGATATTGCCCAAAAAGTTCTTGCCTTCCTGGACGGTCTCTCTGACATTCTTCAAAAGACCAGATTCCTGAAACTTGTTCAACTCAGTCTTCAATTGCTGACCAAGAGCTGGTAAGAACAATCTGCGTTAGGGTTATGTACAGACTATTAGTGACACATCAATCACTAATGCCTGGTCTGAATGAGACCATGAGTTTATGTTATGTAGTTTAATCTTCTGAACAACTCACGAATATTCTATCTACTCTCAGATGAGGAAGAAAAGAATCCCAGGCTAGAAATGCGTCTAAAATCTCAAGTCCCTTGGAGTCCTTAATTGTTCCATGCTATTTTCAAAGAGATATATACTCCTTACTCATCTTTAAGCCTGGAGCATCTAAGTGAAATGAGTCAGAAAGAGAGGGACAGATATAGAAGGACTGCACTCATTTGTGGAGTATAGAATAACATCACAAAAGTAGAGAGAGAGTATGGGGAAAATTGTCTGCCATGGAGACAGCGGGAGAGTGGGAAAGGGGGGGTATACCCAGGTGGTGGGAAATGTGCACTGGTGGAGGGGTGGGTGTTTGGTCATTGTGAGATTGTAACCCAAACATGAAAGCTTGTAATTATCTCACGGTGATTCAATAAAATTTAAAAAAAAAGACTGGAGCATCTGACCAGCTCTCTGAGGAGAGACAGCCTCTGAGGAGTGACTCAGTTCTATTGCTTTCAATGAGGTATTTCCACCATTTGTAAACACTGTGGAAAATGCCACAAGAGAATAAATTATGGCATGGAAAATCTAGAATCAAGGTGAATTGTATTGCTCCTGCTCATGGAAAAGAAAGAGAAACCATAGAAGGACAGTTTTTTCAGCAGCCATGTTTCATATGGGACCAGAAAAATAGGCACTGTACTAAGTCGCCACAAAAAAAAAGGAAGAAGAAAAATGTACATTATGGCAGATGTCAAATGGCACATATGCAAAGGAGGAAAGCTTTGTGTGTGTGTGTGTGTGTGTGTGTGTGTGCATGTGTGAGAGAGAGAGCACATGCGTGTATCTGTGTGTGTAAAAGTAGTTTAAGTAACAATACAAGCACTAAATCAATGAACAGCAAAAATATTTTATAAGGGAAGGTATGCCTCATGCACCTGCAAATCAACAACTCAGTGGACAGTATCCACAGTTAAGTTATGTATAAGAAAACCCAGTTTCAATAAACTATATCTGGTCTCACAAGGTGACTTTTTCCACATCTATTTCTGCGTTCATTGCTCCCTGGAGTAAAGTTAGAGAATGGATCTTTTATATATCTTTGATTTTGCCTAAGTCCTATCTAAGGTTTGCAAGGCAACCACATATTTTCATGTTCATGGAAAGAACATTTGTTCATATGTTGTTAATGTTTCCAGAAAATAAAAAGGAAGTTTAATTCTTCTGAGAAACCAGGAAAGGAATTGAAGATATTGTGCAGGGATCAAGGCACTTGTCTTGCACACAGTGAACACTGGTTCACTGCTCAGACCTGCTATGGGTACCTGAGCACTGCTAGGTGTGGCCTTATGCCCTCTAAAGGGAACCAGATAAAAAGGATACAAACATAAATGTACATTTTTGTTTTGGAGAATGGAGGGTGAGCTCAAAGGACTAGTGGGCATGCTTTGTGTGCAGGAGGCCTGGATTTGATCCCCACCACAATGTGATACCCCGGAATTACTTGGAGCAACCCCCAGGCAATAGGCAGGAAGTAGCTTTACCACTGCTGGATAAAACCCCACCCTGTAAAAAATAAAAATAAATCAGACAGGTAGCTTTAAATCTATGTATACCTGTTAGGGCTAATTTCCTTAGTTTTCAATGAGTTAATTGCCCCTCCCCCCCGCACCTGGCTGTTTTAATTGAGGCTCCTCGAAGGGGACGGGTTGCCTTTCCCTCCCCACCCCAAGCAGAGCCTTGACAGTTGAAGATCTCCGGAACCCAGCCACAGCCATGCTCAAGGTCACTCTCCACACGTTCAGACAGGTCTCACACATGAAGGGACTGGCAGAGGAACCCAGGTGTGCGGGACCCGGAGCTGAGATCTCCAAGCCTGCTTGGATTGGGACTTGGCCTTCTCCACCCAGACCCCCCATTTTCCAGTAGCTTGGCAGTCACACCCACAAACTGCCCCCAGCGCCGTGTTATCCCACCAATCGCCAACATCCAGAGACTATAAGACCAAGCTTCTGGAAGCTCTAATAGCCTTGTTCTCCCTCTTAGAGAACCTGACAAGCTACCAAGAGTCAGTTGCCCCACAGGAGAGCGTTACAAGCTCCCCATGGTGTATTCATATTCCAAATACAGTAAAAGATATATACACACCTCTCAGAGAGCCCGGCAAACTACCGAGAGTGTCCAGCCCGCACAGCAGAGCCTGGCAAGCTACCTGTGGCGTATATGATATGCCAAAAACAGTAACCATATTACTGGAACAAAGGCAGAGCCGTAGACCAATGGAACAGGGTGGAATATCCCTACACACAACCCCAAATGTATGACCATCTAATCTTTGATAAGGGAGCAAGAGATGTGAAGTGGAGCAAGGAAAGCCTCTTTAACAAATGGTGCTGGCACAACTGGACAACCACATGCAAAAAAATGGGTTTAGACCTTGACCTGACACCATGCACAAAAGTCAGATCAAAATGGATTAAAGACCTCAACATTAGACCACAAACCATAAGGTACATTGAAGACAAGGTCGGCGAAACCCTCCACGATATTGAAGATAAAGGTATCTTCAAAGGTGACACGGAACTAAGCAATCTAGTAAAAACAGAGATCAACAAATGGGACTACATTAAACTAAAAAGCTTCTGCACCGCAAGAGATACAGTGACCAGAATCCAAAGACTATCCACAGAATGGGAAAGGATATTTACACAATACCCATCAGATAAGGGGTTGATATCAATGGTATATAAAGCACTGGTTGAACTCTACAAGAAGAAAACATCCAACCCCATCAAAAAATGGGGCAAAGAAATGAACAGAAACTTTACCAAGGAAGAAATACGAATGGCCAAAAGGCACATGAAAAAGTGCTCTGCATCACTAATCATCAGAGAGATGCAGATCAAAACAACCATGAGATACCACCTCACACCACAGAGACTAGCACACATCCAAAAGAACAAAAGCAACCGCTGTTGGAGAGGATGTGGGGAGAAAGGGACCCTTCTTCACTGCTGGTGGGAATGCCGACTGGTTCAGCCCTTCTGGAAAACAATTTGGAC
Organism: Sorex araneus; assembly: GCF_027595985.1. Lineage (NCBI taxonomy): Eukaryota > Metazoa > Chordata > Mammalia > Eulipotyphla > Soricidae > Sorex > Sorex araneus. The sequence goes on along the minus strand of NC_073306.1, from coordinate 117,046,900 downwards.
GACTCTCAAAAAATTAGATATTGAATTCCCATTTGACCCAGCAATACCACTGCTGGGAATATATCCCAGAGAGGCAAAAAAGTACAATCGAAACAACATCTGCACATGTATGTTCATCGCAGCACTGTTTACAATAGCCAGAATCTGGAAAAAACCCGAATGCCCCAGAACGGATGACTGGTTGAGGAAACTTTGGTACATCTATACAATGGAATACTATGCAGCTGTTAGAAAAAAGGAGGTCAAGAATTTTGTAGTTAAGTGGATGGGCATGAAAAGTTTCATGCTGAGTGAAATGAGTCAGAAAGAGAGAGACAGACATAGAAAGATTGCACTCATCTATGGTATATAGAATAACAGAGTGGGAGACTAACACCCAAGAACTGTAGAAATAAGTACCAGGAGGTTGACTCCATGGCTTCGAGGCTGGCCTCACGTTCCGGGGAAAGGTCAACTCAGAGAAGCGATCACCAACTACATTGTAGTCGAAGGCCATGTGGGGGAAGGGAGTTGCGGGCTGAATGAGGGCTAGAGACTGAGCACAGCGGCCACTCAACACCTTTATTGCAAACCACAACAGCTAATTAGAGAGAGAGAACAGAAGGGAATGCCTTGCCACAGTGGCAGGGTGGGGTGGGGGGGAGATGGGATTGGGGAGGGTGGGAGGGACACTGGGTTTACGGGTGGTGGAGAATGGGCACTGGTGAAGGGATGGGTTCCCGAACTTTGTATGAGGGAAGTATAAGCACAAAAGTGTATAAATCTGTAACTGTACCCTCACGGTGATTCTCTAATTAAAAATAAATAAATTTAAAAATTAAAAAAAAAACAGTAACCATAGGTCTCATTCTCCTGACCCTGAAAGAGCCTGCAATCTTGGGAAAGACGGATAAGGAGAGGCTGCTAAAATCTCAGGGCTGAGTGTAATAGAGACGTCACTGGTGCCCACTCAAGTAAATCGACGAACAACAGGATGACAGTGATACAGTAATTCAATGAGTTGATACAAATCAATAAAAAAAATCAGTCCAGCAAAAGAATATGCTAAGAATATAACGATTTCACCAAGGACAGGAGCTAGCTCAAAAGGCAGGTGCATTTTGCCTGCAGCGGGCTGGGGTTTGATTCCTGGCACCTTGAGCACCTCCAGGATTAACCCCATAGCACCAGGCTAGATAGAGCCTCTGAGCACCACTGTGTGTGACCCAGAAAATAACAATTACAACAATTCACTAAAAACATGCAAGTGATTGATAAAAACTTTAATTATCTTCCATAATTAATGAATAACAATCTTTTATAGATGACATTGGCAGAATATTTAAGATATTAAGATCAGTACTGTCAAGGCAGTAATTTTGAAAATGGCACTGTCCCAGACCACTGGAGAAAATGTTGACATAGGGCATTATTTGCCAACATCTACTGTAATAAAAAAAAAAATGTGTTCCTTAGGCCAGAGATATAGGACAGAAGATAAGGCTCTTGTTGTCTTGAGTGCCCATGCTTCAGCTGCAGCACCTATTCGAATACCAATTACCACACTTAGTCCCTGAGCACAGCCAGAGCCACTCCTGAGTACCGAGCTAGGAATAGCCTGAGAATCCCAGGGTTTGACAAAAAAAAACACACGTATCAAATGAGCATCACCTTTGGAATCTTCAAAATCTAAGTTGTACAAACTCATCCTGTGCATGTATTGGGAAAAGGTCATCAACATATAATGTTAAAGGATATTTGTTAATCATTGCTTTTTTCAGGAAAATAAATGATTGAGCCGGGAATTTAAATTACCCATAAATCCATAAATAGGATTTGAAGAATCCCTTGTAGAAGGCCTTGAGAAGTGAAATGGAATACGAGTAGCGTGTTCAGGAGCTAGCCAGGATGCCTTAACTTACAATCAAATGTGTCGAGTCCTTTCTGAACAACAGGTTCCACCTTGCCCAGTGCTCCCCTCAGGTCTGGAAGAAATGATGCTGAAGTTCCAGCGAGCAAGCCACACAAGAGAACCAATTTCCACATCTTGTCCTAGGAAAAAGGATCTAGAGTAAGCACCCGTCACTCTTCCCCTGAACGTTCCTTCCAGAGGGCTGTGATGATCGCCTAGTTTACAAGTGCTCAGCCCAAGGTTGAGAGCTGGAAGTCAGCCTGCCCAGAGACACAGAGTCTAAGACTGAAGTTGTGATTTGGAGCCTGCACCTGATGCCGAGTCTGTCCAGGTAGGTCCGGGGGCCCACTGGCTTCTCAGCCTGCAGCCTTCCTCTTCTTCACATTCCCAACCAGACCCTCCCCAAGGACTCTCCTGCTTCAGTGGGGCACCAGGTGCTCTAAAAGCCCATTCCAGACCCTTCCCCACAGTCCAGGTTAGGGGGAACCCCACCCTCCATCTTGCTGTCTTTGTTCTCCTAGAGAACCTTAACAATCAATTCATGATGGCTTTGGGGGTATCTGCCTTCCTCTTCAGGCTGGGAGCCCCTCAGAGGGACCCCATGATACCTCTCTGCTGAAACGCAGCACCCCAGTACATAGCCTGTACCTAGCATGGCACAACAGAGAAGCAAGCACTGAACATAGCTACAAATATGAAGTGTGCACCATGTCCCAACCCTACATCCTCAGGCCTAACTGCACATTTGTAGCAACAGTTATGACTTCATTTGCTATCTTTAAAATATTACCTAATTCCAGTGAATCCCTATTTCTGTCTCAAGCCCAAAATATGCTGAAGACTAGCATGCAGGAAGTAATGAGAGCCAAACTCACCACTACAGATTAGAAGGAGGATGCTAAAATAATTTGCTCCACTGCACCGTCTCCTGGGATTCTTCTTGATGGAAGTGGCCTTTATATGTCAGTAAGAGCATTCAAGAGTCCCCAGAAAGAAAGCCCTAGTTCCTGGATGATATAAGGACACTGCAAAAAAAAAAAACGGCTCCAGGTTGAGCAAAGAGGCTTCGAACCCTAAGGCTGTTTGGGTTGGAACCGATGTGCGTGGAGAAGACGCTGCCAAGACTAAAGGCAGTGTCCATGGAGTGTCCAGGACAGTAACCTTTGGATGGGTTTGGGGGTAAGTCAGGATGGAACAATTGGAGACTGTTTCCAGTGGGAAGATCCATAGCGATCATCAGACCTATTCTGTCATCACTTGGAAATAGAGGCTCAGAGATGGCAAGCAACCTGTGCAAAGCCAAGCAGCTGGACAATAAGGAGCAAGGATGTGACCTCCAGAGGGCTCCATTTGGCCGCCAGCAAAGTCGCCAACTCTCCTCTGAGGCCTCGGGGCTCCCCATAGGATCTCTTTCATGGAGCCAGCTTCAGTACAGGTGTTTCAGTAGTGGGGAGCTCACTACGGCCCAAAGGCTGCCTGTCCCATCCCATTGAAGAAAGCTCCTCCTGAGTGAACAAACCTCATTGCCCCCATCCAGGTGGGTGACAGTGACATCCAAGGTGAACAGGCCTGACTAAGACTCACAGTTCATGTGAGTCTGAGACAAGGAGTTGCCTGCCTGCTCGTCCTCCAAGACAGCCCCCCATGTTCCGGCAGGAGAGGACTCTCTCTACACAAGTCTCCCCGTGGACCCAGGGAGTCGGTCATCTGCTCACTCACATCTGCCCCAGCTCCCACCCACCATCTCCTCCCCAGCCTCATTCTTCTTCCTTCCCAAACGAATGTCACACGGAGATGCCAAGCTCTTCCCAGCCTTTGGTCCTGCTTGGACTATTCCACACTCTCTCCCCTGCTGTCTCTGTCTGGCCATGTCACTTCCTCACACCCTCCCTGACTGCCCACTGAGGGGGCCACTCACACCCTCTCTCCTCTCCTGGACTTCATTTTGGTTCTTTCACAGAAAACGATCCCAATTCCATTGTTCTGTCTTCTCTGCAGCTTATTTCCAACCTTTGTTCTGAGTCTTTCTTCTCTCATGGGTCCTCAAAACCCTTATTTTTCTTCAGAATGTTCCAATATATTTCCTCTTTCGGGTATCATATGAAGTCAGTCATTAGCTGAAAAGATGGTAGGTCCCCATCACCAAAAATGTCCAGAACTAGACGCAGTGACCACTTTCATCCATTAAGTGGCTTAGAAGGTGGGTGAGAATGATTCTGTACTACTTTGTCTTGTGTTTGAAGACCAAGATAACAACTGTAAAAATAATAAAATCATGGCAATACATTTCCCTCTCTGTTTTTGTTTCAGAGTCCACCTGCCCCACAGGAGATGGTTCCCTCGGATTTCCTATCTCTTCCTTCTCTCCCTCTCAACCCCTCCCCCACCCAGCTTCTTACCACGGCCTCCTGGAGCAGGAGCATGTTGGGGGTGCTGCTTCTAACATGGACCACCTGCACGACCAAGCCAGTTTCTCCCACTGCCCCAGCTCTCAGTCACAGAAGCTCAAAGCTCTGAGGGTGGTCCCGGGGACGACACAAAGGTCAGGAGGTCAGTCCAGGGCCTCTCTCCTCTCTTCAGTCCAAATGCCCTGCTTTCTCAGGAGCCACGTTCTCACCCACTCCTCCAGCCGCAATCCACATGAGGTCAAGACGTCACCGCCCCCTTCTGCTAAAACATTTGGTTGCCCCATAAGTCAAATGTACACCAAGTTAGATCTTCCAAACCAGGGAGAAACCATTCCTCCTTCTTCCTGAGGCCTTTGGGAAACCACTCCTGACCCGGCTGTGGAACCCTTGCGGGAACACATACTTGTGAATGCGCCATATGGACATGTGCTCATCGTGAGCAGACACGAACAGGATAGCTGGAGCCAGACGGATGTGGAAACTTTGCTGAGAGTGAGGAGTATTTGCCGACAATAAGGAATATTTACAGACAATGCAGAGCATTTCTGAATCATGACACTCTGTGCCTGTTGTTCTGGTAACAGGACTCACTTGTGCCTAATAGAATTCTAGTCTCCCTGGATTACTTTGGTCTTATTTTACTTTGATTTAATTTGGGGGCATGGGGGACCACACCCAGCTGTGCTGGTGAGAGAAGGGAAGTGCATGGTGTCAGGGACTGAATTCAGGCCCACGACCTGCTAGCCCTGCGCTTTCCCACTCAAGCTCTCTCTATTTCACCCCCCTCTGGGGTCTCCTTGCTTTATGAACTGAGATAATTTAATACAACCTCGTGGTTAAGTCCACTGGCATGTAAATTTAATACTGACAAAGGAAGTTATATGTCCTTTTTATGTAGGGATCTACTTGTAGCTAAAGTCAATACATATGCTAACTTTTCTGTTCTAACACGATTCTCCCCACAGCCTCCCATTAGATCTTTTGTGGGTTGCCTTGTGCCCCCAGCCCCACCAAGTCTTCCACAGTGCCCCCAACAAGCATCTGAATGCTCAACTTGGCCTCCTGCCTTCAAACGTGGGCTGGTGGGTCCCAGACCCTTTGTTCTAAACCTATGGACCTGTGGAACAGAGGGCAGCCCAGGGCTCCTCAGTGTCGTCCTCTTGGGATGTTTGAGGAGATGAAGCGAGCTTGACCCCAGAAATCCACAAATACCTAGAACCCATTCATTTCCCCATTTCACTGTTTGGCTGGAATCTTTCCATTTGGCTGGACTTTTCTAACACTGGGCAATACGTTTGGAAAAACAATTGACAAAGTGACCTAGGAAATTTGATATGATTTTCATTTTTTGAAAGCCTGTTTTAAAGATGGATGTTTTACAGTTCAGGGTGGTAGCAAAGTGGGTAGAGCGTTTGTCTAGCACACCAGCTGTCGCAAATTCAATCCCTGTAACTCTGTTGAGTCTTCCAGCCTGCCAGAAGTGATGCCTGAGTGCAGAGTCAGGAGTAAGTCCAAAGCACCCCAGGTGTGGCTCCCCTATACAAGACGAAGATGTGTGCCTGAGAGCTGCATCCCTAGAAAATTTGGATCAGAGGATCTTGGATAGAGCCTGTATCCCAACTGTCCCGGGGGATGAGTAGCTAGAAATGAGAGACACTGGGCCACGAGGTGCAAAGATGCTTCTGGCCTCAAGTCCAGTGACCCTCCCCCCAACCTCTTGGCCAAGCCTGGACAAGACCCTCCTAAAGCTGTAGCTCAGTGCACTGCCCCTGGCAGCAGGATGCGGGTTGTGCTGCGGAGGGTAGAGGTTGATAATGATGACTGTGGATAGTGCCTGCACTAGACCAGCTGCCTCCCCTTCTCTGGTGCCATCCCCTCAGCACCCGAGGGGGGGTGGGTTCCCTGTTCCTGTGTCTGGGTTGAAGAGCCTAAGGTTTCCCCCAAGAGGCTGCTGGTCCCAGACCAGGGCAAGGGGTCCCCAGAGACATTCAACCCATGAGGCAGTTTTCACCAGAAGGGAGCCCCATGGGTGAATTGCAGTGGGGTGGGTGCCCCTGCAGCCTCAGTCTCTAAGGACCCAGGTCTCGTTCCTGGGGGAGGGGTGGGCAGAGTTGTACCAAGTGACAGGATGGCAGCTCAGCACATGAGACCAAGACACAACCTGCTCGGCTGTGCCTGTCCTCCCGTGTCACCCACTGAGTGGCTCCACAGTCACCCGCTTTTCTGGGGCCTGGGGCCAAGGCACCGATTGTCCAGCTCATTGTTTTCAATCCTGCTGAATCTGTGCCGAGTATCAAATCCCACACCTGGAAGGCTTGGACCAGGGGTTACGAGTCATGGGTTTGTGGGTTCTGCCCTGATCTTCCCACCTGTGGAGCAGCTGGACCTTCCTGTGAACCTCTGGGTCCTGGAGCAGAAGCAGCCAGAGCAGGGTGGGAGGGGACCCCAAGGTTTCTGGGTGGGCCTGAGGCAGGACAGCTGACTGTGAAGGTCACCCCCTTTGCTCTCTAGCTGTCTCATACCCCCTGTTCACTCGTGGTGTGGGGGTGCCTCTGGTTCTTAGCAATCCCCCAGGCTCTCAAGGGTCAGGACAGCTGTGAGCTCAGCTAACAGCAACAGCGACAGTTCTGCCCTCCAGGCCTTCTCTGGCTGGTCTTGGAAGAAACCATTCCAGTCACCTTCTGGCAGCCACGACCTTGGCCACCCGCTGCTCTCTCTCTCTGTGACTCTGTACCTGCTCTTCCAGTTCTCCATGAGTTGCAGAGTTATTGGTCTCCTATTCGCTCTCTCCCTTTCTCTCTCTGTCTCTCTCTATCTCTGTGTGACTCTGTGTCTATCTCTGTCTATCTTTCTCTCTGTATGTGTTTCTGTCTCTCTATGTCTCGCTCATCAGAGGCATCAGAAGCCACCTTGCCTTCCCTGGGCACTCTGGGCTCATCTCAGTGGCTAGGGGCAGTGGTGGGGACCTATCCGCCTTCTCTATCTGCACCCTGCTGGCCTGCTCACTCAGGGGCTCCTCCTTCCTCTCATTGCTCCACTCTGGTCACAGGACTCTGGCACCATCCTGTGTCTCTCCCCCGACCCCCCTCCCATGCCAATGGAAAAGGCAACAGATAACACAGATTTGCAGGAACAGCTTTTTATTAAGGGTGGGGTGGGGAGTGGAGGAGGGGGCAGTGGTCCTAGTTGTAAGGACAGTCTGGCGGGCTCAGACTTTGATTCCAGATGGGGGTATGAGGTAGCATCTTTTCCTGGAGGGAGATGCTAGCCAGACACATTGGTCAGGACTCTGCAACTGGTCCGCAAGGAGACTCAGAGGGTTAGACATGGCAGCAAGAGGGCCTCTTGGGCACCCACCTCCCCCCAACGGCTGCTGTCCACTCTGTTCCCACAATACCTGTGGAGTCTATGGACCTGGAGCAGGAGACTCAGGCCTGTGTTCCGGGGTCCTGCCTGGTCCCTGGTGATGTAGGCAAGCAGTCAGATAAGGAAGGCCCCCTCCCAAGGCAATGGTCAATGGCAGTAAATTTCCTGTAATAGCCATGAAGTTGCAAAAGCCAAAGCAAAAGCCAATCTTGCAGAAAACAGGAATTTAAGCCTGATAAGACCCTCACCTGGCGCCAGCAACAGACCCAGAGGAGCCTGGAACCCCCTCGAACAGAAGTCCAGAAGAAACAAAAGGCCAGGAAAGGAATTTCAAAAAAAAAAACATAACTATTCCCAATCCTACCCGCCTTGGCAACCTCTTTAACAACCAGACTCTTATCTAGGTAGAAGACCCACGTGGGGGCAGGTGGGGAAAAAAACCTATAAAAGCCACCTTGAAGAAAGCATACATAAGCGGCCCATGTACTGCTTTCGCCCACATGGCTGAGCACATGTGGTGTCTGCATCTCCCCTCTTGAGATGTGTACTTCCATGCTTTCATGTCTAATGCTGGGATATGTGTAGGAGTTCTCGCCGCTCTTGGTAAAGCTCTCTCTCTCTCTCTCTCTCACTCTCTCTCTCTGATACGTTACTCTCTGTCTCTCTCTTTCTCTCTCTGTCTCTCTCTCCCACTTTTTCTCCCTCCTCTCCTTCAAAACCTCCAAATAAATTCTGTTTCACTTCACTGTTTATCTACTCCTGAAATGCTTTTCTGCGAGGTTCAGAAAAGAACCCAGTAGCCCTGGGTCCCAGGTGACAGAGGAGGATCATGAGAAAGTGACCATCTTTCTCCTCCCTGCTTCACATAAGCCACCATGGGGCCCACTATCATCACCGGCACTATCCCGCCCTCTCCCCCTCCGTGTCTCCTCCCCTCTGTAGAGGAACTACGGCCAATGTGGAAACACACAGCTGAGGCCAAGGCCACAGGCATAAGGCTTGGTTCACTGTAGGGGCAGGGTCACAGAACAGGCTATTCCAGGCTGGAAGCTCACCCAGAATCTGTCAGGACTCAGTCAGTAAGTGGGGTGATAGAGCCTTCTGGAATATAAATCACAAATGCTTTGTGTCAGAAATGGAGCTGTGTCTGATTGAAAATCGAGGTTCAGAGTATGACCATGATCAGCCTAAGGCAGAATCAAGATCAGTCATTTCTAGAAAAATAAGAGAAGCCTTACCTCCCTTTAGCTTTACAGGGACCCCTAGAGGAGCCTTTGACCCCCAGCCCACACCCCTTTGGCTGGGCCGAAAGTTGGCCATCACCGGCAAGGGACAGCACCGAGCCTGTCCCCCGCACTTCAGACTACCTCCAGAATTCCAGAATACCTCTTGGACTCCCACATTAATTGGATCTGTTGAGACACGCTTAACAGCAGCAGACCACAGTGTTTAAGTAGAAGCCAGAACCCAGTGACTGCCACTCCCTTATAGTCTGACTGACTCCAGGATTCCTGGGACGTTCTGCCATCTTGGTTTGTTCATCTATAAAGTGGACAAAATGAGGGTGGCCATGCCCTTTGGAAGTTAAGGAGATCTGATCAAATGATGCCCAGGAACTGAACTTCAGCTCTTACCACAGAATGGCATCCAGACGTGGTTAGGATCTCTCATTCCCACAGCCCAGCAAGGAGACCCTGGGAGCCAAGAGCACCCCAGTGTATAGAAGCCCAGGTCCCCTAAAGAAGAGAAAAATCAGGGCTGAGCTTGGCCCACTAGAGGCCCTTCTGCTGCTATTTCTGATCCACACCTCTCAGCAGGAGTAGCCCTTTCAAATAGGAGCAAGGGGTTAAGTCAGCCCCACCCACGCCCCCAGGTTCTCAGCAGCACATTTAGGATTAGATCTCCATCCAGTCCCCACTCTGCCCGGTCACTTCAGCAATAGGGGCAAGAGTAAAGAGGTCTCCCAGCCCCCAGAGGCCCCTCAACCCCAAAGTTTATCAGGACAGAAGGTCCCTCTTCCTCTCCAGGGACCCCGGGGGCCCGGGAAGGGCACAGGGAGCAGCTTCCCCAGGCTGTGGCTGCACTTACCTAGGAGTTTTTTGATGGAGACACCAAACTGGGGCCGATCAACACATGATGCATGGGGCACACCTGAGGGGGCAGGGAGAGGAGGTAACTGAATGTACACTGGGCACACATGGAGACCCCCTTCCATGTTCCCTTGGGGCCTTTGATCCTTAGGACTCAAGAGAAATGGGAACTTAGAAGCCCCTCATCTGAGAACACAGGCTGCAGGGTCCTCCCGAACCCAGCACAGAAGAACCCTGAGAGAACCCTGGGAGTGTGTTCACTCCCAGCTCCTGGCTCTCCGAGGGACCCTGGAAGTCTGGGATTTCAGAGACAGCTGAATCCAGAGAGCAAACTAAGGGCATTTCTGACAGTTGAGTGGGGTGTGTGTGTGTGTGTGTGTGTGTGTGTGTGTGTGTGTGTGTGTGTGTGTGATGCTCACATCCATCAAATATCAGTTCTAATTCAGCAGATAGAAGGAGGAGTCTTAGAATCTTCTTTTCTGACAGGTTTCCAGGAGTGGCAGATGTCCGGACAGGAGCACATGGAGGGTCCCACTCAATGACTCCCAGAGCCACCTGGGGCCTTTTCCTGTCAAGAATCACCAATTTATGCCCCCTTCCCCAGAGAGGGATTCAGGAGCTCTGGAACTTCTCTTTTCTGCTCTTCCAGTTCCCTGTGAGGCCTTGGGATTGTGTGCCTGGCACCCATGGTCAGGGAGGTCCACCAGTGAGAAAGTCTGTTCAGTAAGGCTGGGTTTGGTGTTGAAACTAATTGAGTAGTTGGCAAAGTTTATTTCTATTCTTCACAGAAAAATTAAGCTAGCTTTAAAAATGAGGGTATTGGAGTGATTACAAGTAATTCAGGTTGCCTTAACTAAAGAAAACTATTAATAATAAAGGCTTAAAAAGGAAATACACGGATATGGTAAATGCTTGTGTTTGGCTCCCACAAAGTTGACTAACCACCAGGTCCACTCCAGTCTGTGTCAAAGCGACTGTGGGTTCCCACAGTCTACAAGGTCCCCATTTGCTTCCCGCCCCCTCCCCTGCCCCAGGCTGCCTCTTCTCCCAGTGGTCCATGAGCTGCTTCAGCAGTGTTCATAGTCTCTGTGTGAGGAGCATCCTGACACTCCTCTCCCGGCCTGGAGAATCTGGTTCATGTCAACTCCTAGAACATAGGCCACTAATTAAATGAGGAGAGTTAACAATGATGAAAGTTAAAGTAAAGAGGATACTTTTGTTACCTAATTGAAAGCATTTTGCTATTCATTCATGGTGTGAATATGATTACTTTGTACAAGATTAAGAAATATCTTTTTTATCCTAGCTTTCTAAGGGATTTTGAACTTTTTTAAATAATGATTTAATATTTCAGTTATATTGAAAAAGTTTATGTCTTTTCAGGTGATTTTTTTCTTGTTCTATTGGGATATTTATTACAATATTTTAGTTATTAACTTAGATACTTAAGCAATATTTATAAATTTTTTGCTTTTTGGGTAACACCCAGTGATGCTGAGGGGTTACTCCTGGCTTTGCACTCAGAAATTAGTTCTTTCAGTGCTCAGGGGACCATATGGGATGCTGGGAATCGAACTTGGGTCGGCCTCATGCAAGGCAAATGCCCTAACCGCAGTAATATCGCTCCAGCCCCTATAACATAATATTTTTAACATAAAACCACATACTTTTTTAAGGTAAAACACAGGTTCATACTGCTATAGGTCTATTCAAATTTTTCCTTAACTTTTTTTTTAATGTCTTTATTAAATCACTGTGAGTTACACAGTTACAAAGTTGTTCATGATTTGGTGTCAGTTCCTTAACCTTTTCTTAATTCTCCTCCTTTCAGTATAAGTTGTATATTTTTAGAATTTATATACTTCCTTTAAATTTTAAATTTTAAAATATACTAGCATAGACTTAATCATATAAATTTAAATTTTATATACCTATAAAAAGAAAAGATATACAGTTTTGAAAAAATATTTACTTGTCAACTTATTATTGATTTGCAGCTAGCTTGTGGAATTTCAGAGATTAGCACTATCAATCTGTATAGTCGTCAACACCTCCGCAATGAAAATAAAAGGGAATATCTCTCATGTGGAACAGAAAGAAACATAGCAAGGTGTGAGTTTCAAAAAGTGTGGGTACCCTTGACTGGAGCATTGGGTGACCGAGAACCCTTCTGCTGGCCTGCTCAGGGCAATGGTCAGAAGAAGGATGGGGAACAGGGAACCGGGCTGGTTGGTAATCAGGGACCATTGATTTCACTCTCATCATCATCCTTACAGCTTCATTCTCCCTACTTCTCTCTCACAGCCTAGTTGTTTCTCTTACAGAGTTATTAGAACTCTCTCCCGTTCTCTCTCTCTTTCTCTCTCTCTCTCTCTCTCTCTCTCTCCAGTAGCATAGTTATTTCTCCACTTCGCCTATTATAGTGTCATTATTTTCTTCCCCATCACAGCGTCAATATTTTCTTCCCAACATAGTTAGATCTCCTCTCTTTTACAGTGTCATTATTTTCCTTCCATGTAGTTAGATCTCTCCCCATTACAGTGTCCCCATTACAGTTGACACTGTAATGGGGAGAGATCTAACTACGTGGCAGATGTCAATCCACACTTGTGTAAAGGAGGAAAGTCCTCTGTGTGTAAAAGTAGTTGAAGTGAGAAACAACAAGACAATCACTAAGTCAAAGAACAACAACAACAACAACAATTTTACAGGCAAGTATGCCTCACGGACCTGCTACTTGGCTACTCAGTGGACAGTATCCACAGTTATCCCAAGCTGAAAGGAGAAACCTGTTTCAATAAATTATATCTGATCTCACTAGGTTCCCCTTCCCCAAATACTTAGATTTCCAAACTCAGTTTTTCCAGCAGCGAAAATAGATAATGGATCCTTTATAGATCTTTGAAGCTTGCCTAAGTCCTGCCTCAGCTTTGAAAGGCAAACATACACAGAAGTTTCTTGTTCATATAAAGAATTAATTGTTCACGTGTTGTTAATGTTTCCAAAGAGGGAGAAAAATCTAAGTTCGTTTAAGAAGTCAGAAAAGGGGCTGGAGATATAACGCAGTCTCCTGGGATTATGCTTGGTGGACGGACCTTTGTATGGCACCAAGGGAGTGGCTGGGCCCCCATCTCGTTTCATCCCCCCAGCACCCAGGGGTGGAGCATCTCACTCTCCCGTGTCTGGGTGGGAGAGTATGGGGCTCCCCTCCCTCAAGTTCCCTGAACAAGTCGGGGCCGAGCTGGATGCCAGATTAGCAAGTCCAATGGGCTCTGCGGTGAGTTCTTCCACTCATGGCCTCTGGGGAATCAGAGCAGAGTTTCTCTGTCCTAGAGTCCAAGACCACTAAGAGATGGCTAGTCCTCAGCACAGTCCTGTGAGGAGGTTAAAAACCTATTTTTCAACACCACAGACTCTCAGGAATAAGCCCTGAACATTTTCAGGTGTGATCCAAAAAGAAAAAAAAAACTTTTTTTTTTCAGTGGAGGAAGCTAAATTCGGCAAGGGGAGGTGACCCGTTCAGGCCTCACAAGGACAGGTCCCTGGTGTTTGGGCTCCTTCCACTTAGGACAGAGTGAGGCCAGCTGGTGGGACAAGCACGTCCTTGGGTCAGGTTTGAAAATATTGTTTATTCCTCAGCCTCTGCTGTTTGAATTGGTTGTTAACACCAGGAGGATTGGGTCTGTGTCAACCCGGAACAGGGCACAGGAAGCTCTGAATAGGTGCCCAGTTAGTATCTGGCTGGGCACACTGACAGAGCACTCGTGCGAGTATCTTTGTATGCCCACCCATGGTCCACAGGACCTGGGGGGTATCCTGCAAAATGTGGCGAGGTGGGGCTGGAGTGACAGTACAGCGGGGAGGGCTTTTGCCTTGCACTTGTGCCAACCCACAATGGATCCCTGGTATCCCATATGGTCCCCCGAGCACCATCAGGAGTACTTCCTGAGTGCAGAGCTGAGCCAAATGAGGAGAGGAGGGTAGGGGTGAGGAGGGTGAGGAAGAACTAGGAGAGACCGGGGACAATGTTGGGGGGTATGGGGCACTTTGGTGGTGGCAGAGCTACCAGAACTTTGTACAGACAAAGCAGACACATTAATACAATTGTCAACCATGTTATCTCTGAATAATAAATAAAACTCAATATTTCAAAAAAAATAAAATACCACTGTGCCTGGCCTCCAGGCAAGAGGGGAGTCCAACAGGTTCAAGTGTTCGGAAGGTGTGTTGGGTCGAGCCTCGGCTCTAGGACTGAGGTGGGCCTGGAGCCTGGGTGTAAATTGCTCTCTCCCTGCCTGCTGCCTGTAGCCTGGACAAAGGGTTACATGGCCCTAGGCCTCAGGCTCCTGATCTGTGACACGGGGCCGCAGTGGGACCAGCGGTGGGCCTTAGCTCCCAGGTGAGAGATGAGAGAGCCAGATGGCGGGTGTGAAGGTTCAGCACCCAGTCAGCCATGGACACGGGCAGCTCCGACCACATGCACAACAATGGTCATTATGGCTTTCTCGTCACTGAGTCCCTGTCACCTCCACATTCCCATCTACACGTGGCTCTGCTCCACAGGGTCATCATGATGCTACCATAAGACACCGCCCCCCGCCAATGGTGCCCTCTATTATGAGCAAAGAGGCTGCTTCTTTGGGGTACACGGTGGACCTGAGGTGCTCACGTGGTTTCAGGGGTCCACCCATTCTGTCACTGCTGGATGCTGTGACAGAGAATAGTAAATTTGGCAGGGACCAGGGTGGGGAGAGTTCCTGGATGGGCCTCAGTTTCTCCTCCTGATCCAGGTGAGTGAAGTGTGAGAAGGATGGTGTCACATGCAACAGTGACTCTGGTTGAATGTAGAGGTAGGATGGAAAGCTCCAGGAGAGTTCCTGGGGCCCAGGTGAGCGATGAGTCATTCTGGGTATGGTTCAGGACCAGAGAGCCTCTACGCTGGCCTCACCCGAGGGTCAGCACTTTCTCTCCCTGGACGCTGCCCTGGGGCTCTGTGAGGAGAGGTGGCAGAGAGCAGGCCCCCGTGCAGGAGGAGCACTGAGCAAGAGCTCTCAGCTCTACCCCATCACCCCCTCACAGTCGGGGCTGGGGGGCACAGCAGAGCCTGCTGGGGCCATTGGGAGGTGCTGGAGCAGTGCATGTGTGTCCCTTGTAGGTGATGGCCTCCCAAACAATGTTCAGGGGCTCAGGGGTCTCCGCCAGTGATTCTCAGCCAATTAGTTCAGTGCTCTAGCCAGGAGATGCTGCTCAGACCCAGTGACTCTGGGGGACCACCAGGGCCACCCCAGTGGTACTCACAGGCCCTCTAGGGGCCATGTAGAACTGGGAATCGAACATGCAAGGCTTGTGCCTCTGACCTCTGAACTCTCTCCTTGACCCTTGTGCATCCTTAAAGTCATGACAGTGGGCTGGAGACATGGCACAAAAGGCTCAAGGATCCTACCCCTGGCATTGAATATTGCCCTAAACCCATGGGGAGTAACTCCCAAGCACTAAGTTGGTAGTGTCCCACACACACCCCCCAAAAAAAAATTCATGACAGGCCTGGTTCCAGCCCTGACTTTGCTGCCCCTGGCCTCAGCTTAATCCACTGCACATGTGGGAGAAATGGATGCCCAAAGCAAGAGGTCTCCTAAATGCTCCCAATTTCTGGGGACTAGCCTTGTGTTGCTGGTGACTTAGGGGAAATGGAGGTAGGAACTTTTAGAAGGGGAAAAGTGTCACCACCCACCTGATCAACCCACCTTGGTCATGGGGGGGAAGTGTCTGGGGGGCTGGGCTGTAAAAGTCTTCCATGAACCCCCCCGTGGACACTATCATCCCCCCAGACCCACGAGCAGCCATCAAACTGTGCCTCGCTCCACTGGGTCTTCCCAGGGCAAGAGTGAGTCCCCACCGTCTGGGTTCTTGGGAGCCCTGGCCTCAGGCTCGAGGGGGAAATTGCTCCCTGCAGGGAACCGGGGCCTGCTCTTGGCCCTGGTTCCTAGCTTCATCATGTATTCTGGCAGGTGAGAATTTCAGGAAGGAGATGAGCAGTGAAGCAAATTATCTTTATTCATGATATAAGGGGGGAAGGAAGAAAAAGAAACATGACCCAAGAATATGGGAGTGCAAGCCGCCAGCTGAGAAGGAGAGGTGCAGGTGAGCCCCCAGGTAGACAATACAATCCCCTGCCAACTTGAGAGGTGGGCAACACTCTCGCTGGGGGGTGCACCCACCTGCCTCTGAGAAAGTTTTATAGGTGCCGCAGGCACGTAGAGAGGGGCTCCCGCTCTTCTTGGGTGCTCTTCTTTGTTGTCTCTTGCTAGGGTGGTATTAAGGGGAAGAACTTGGAACTTTGTTTGTTTGTTTGTTTGCTTTTGGGTTAACCTGGCAGTGCTCAGGGGTTACTCCTGGCTCTGTGCTCATGAATCACTCCCAGCAGGGCTTGGGGATCCATATGGGTTGCCAGGTCGGTCACATGCAAGGCAAGTGCCCCCCACCCGCCGCACTCTCTCTCCACTCCCAAGCTTGGAACTTTCGATGGGCTTCTTTCCTACTCTTATCACAGCCTTGGTTCCTGCAGGATTGTCTCTGGTTCCGAGAGGACCCAGCCGGAGGGCTGGAAGCCTTGTGTCTGCATCTCAGTG
The DNA here is from genome assembly GCF_027595985.1 of Sorex araneus. NCBI lineage: Eukaryota > Metazoa > Chordata > Mammalia > Eulipotyphla > Soricidae > Sorex > Sorex araneus. The sequence goes on along the minus strand of NC_073306.1, from coordinate 117,030,516 downwards.
GCTTTCTGGCCTCCACGCCTCACGCTGCTTTGTCTGGAGACATGTGACAGTTTGTAATCTGCATCACCTGAACTTCCTGCCTGCCCACCTGCAACACTCATGCCAAGTTCCCACGCACATCTGGCAGCTGCGTGCCTCCAGTGGAGGGGGCTCTGTGGGAAGGGCTTGTCCCTGCAGAGACCCCCCATGCTGCCCAAGTGCCCTCCCCAAGGTGAGCTTGTTATTGGCTTGACTATTGTTTTCCCTCTCAGTAGATTCTCATCGGGAAGAACAAGGCGCTCTAACTCTCTCTGTGCACCCCAGTCCTCTCAAACACCCCAGTCCTCTTGGTATATGAAATAACGAAGGACAGGGGAAATTGGCAGGGGAAATTAGGAAAGAAAATAATTTTTCCCTAAGAATAAAAACAAATGGTCTGTCACCAGGTCTGCCCTGATAGAAGGCCACTATGGCACGCATCTGAAATTTCCTGTCTGTTCTCTGTTTTAGCATCCTACAAGCCTTGGGCTTAACAACAGGATAAACATATCACCTCCCTGGTCACAAGGGAATAAAAAGCAGGGGGGCAGCCCCCACTCTGGGCATCTCCCTTGTTCGGGTATTTTCCTTCTCTCTGTGTAAAAGTGTTTGGGGTTAGACCTTTTCCGTTTTGTCTCTCGATTTCAGACTTTGGTATCTGAGTGACAAGAATATGTAAGCTGTAACACTATCTGTGCCCCCCAATCCTCTCTGTGCACCCCAGTCCTCTCCATGCACCCAGCCTCAAACCCTCTTTCTCTCTCTCTCCTACATTTACCTGATGGCTAGCCAAGGCTGGCCGCTCCCCTTAGCTGTGGGACTTGGGATACCTCTTGCCTCTGGGAACTATTTCCAAGCTCAGGACTTGGGGGCGAAGAGAAGCCGGCCCCTGTATGCACAGACTGTGTGCGAAGTAAAGGGTTAACATTACTCCTTCCTGCCCAGATCCTCTCCAAACCCTGTAAGGCATGGATCTGGGGTCCCAGTACTACCCGTAGTACTGGGTAGTCCGCTCTGAGATATCCAAAGTTTGAGATTCGAGCAACCTCCTCTGAAATTTCTCAAAGACAGAAGGTAGAGATCTGGGTTCTTCCTCCTCTTCCTTCTCAGATTCAAGCTGTCTCCTTGCACGAAAGGTAATTTGCCTTTCAGGGACAAAGGCACCAGCCATGAAGCTTGTGATATGGATGGATTTCTCATTGAAGATAGCCAGTGAGGCATTAAGGATTAGTTGTCCCCGGCCCAGGACATCCTACCCCTGCATGGCTGCTAATCCTAGCAAGGCTGCTTCCTGCTCCCCAGATGCAGCCCTTAATCTCAGAGCTGGTATCTTTTTCCAAAATCCACTCAGCACCCTGGCAAGAAGGTCTTAGGAGCTGGGAGGTCACACAGACTCCTGATGGGTGCAGGTAGCAGGAAGTTTGCAGGACTGAGGCTTAAGGACCCCACACAGTTCACAGGCTCTGCCAAATAGCTCCCGATCCCCAACACACACACACACACACACACACACATTTCCACCAGTGACAATCTCCCAGTCATCAAATGCAATTGCTTCATTTTTGCTGTTTTAAAAAATGTTCAAAGGAGGGAGTGGATGGAGCAATAGTACAGCAGATAGGGCATATGTCTAGCATGCTGCTGACCTGGGTTCCAACCCCAGCACTCTATATGGTTCCCCAAGGCTGCTAGGAGTTATCCTTGAGCATAGAGCCAGGGGTCAGTCCTGAGCACCACCAGGTATAGCCCCCAAACAAAAATAATGCTCAAAGGGTTGTCTGTTCAATCCTGAAATCAGTCAGGTATGAATAATTCACCCATGCATAGTCCTCTCTCCCTTCACCCCTGCCATGATTTCTCACGCTTGAAGTGCGGTCCCAGAAATTTTAAGGGAGTCACACCAAGCATGGTACTTGGTGTTTTCTCTTACACTTTCCTGACAGTTGAACAAAACAATGAAAGTTGTCACGGCACGGACGTCTGAAGACCCAGAATCAAACTTCCTGTGGTTTGGCTGCTTGGGAACTGACGTGGCTCTTTTTTCTGCCACTGATGGCTTCATCTGAGCACTGATGGGGTTCACTGCAAAAGCTAAAAGTAGCTCCCCCACGTGCCAGCCGTAGGATGGGGGGTGGGAATGGGGGCTGCTCCCAGGGACAGACTGGTGGGCAGGGAGGGGGGCTCTTGGCCCCACCCAGGTGGGACTCCTCTTCCTCCAGTCCCCTGGCCATTTGTCCAGCTTCCCAGCAAGAGGCCAGCAGCATGGGGCAGGCCTGGCCAGCAGATCCAGCTCCTTTCCCACCTCCTTGGGGTCTGGGCACCTTCTTTCCCCTCCACCCTCTTTCTTTCACCATCGCTATCATCTCTGTGGCCATTATCCAGGGGCTGCACACTTGTGACACCGGTCATCACAGTGACAGCCAGAGGTGGGGCCCATGTTGTTCTTATTTTATAGACAAGGAAGAGAAGAGCAGAGAGGCAGCGTTCTCAGGCTTAGTGGCCAAGCTGGGCTTCCGGTGGCCTGGTCCCTGCCTGTGCCCAGGCCTTCCACATGACTTTGCCACCTACACTTTCATTCCTGTCAGTCCCGCCCTTGGACTCTGAGTGTTGGGGGGGGAGGCTCTGTCCAGTTTCCCCTCATCGCCCCCCTAGGCCTGTGTGGGAGCCGCCGTCCCGCTGCAGTGCACTGGCCTAGCCCTTTCTCTTCTGCTAGAGTCTGTGTCCTGGGGGGCAGAAACCCCTGGGGGGCAGAAACCGCCCAGGGGCTGGCAAGCAGTGGGTTTATGCCAAGGCCACACTGAATGAAGCTCAGCTCAGAGTATTGATGGGCTGGCCCTGGGGAAGAGGCCCAGAAACCTGCAAGAAGGAAAATTATCTCACCCCACCCCATCTCATTGTGCAGTTTCTCTCTGCCCCTCCCCATGCCAGGCTCTCTGTGTTCACCCTCAAGTGGCACATCTTCCCAATACTTGGTGCCACAGCACAGGTCCCATTCAGGCCAGAGTCCATGAGAGCCCGGGGGCAATGTTCCTTCCCTCTGTCACTGTTCCCGGGCACAGAGCCCACCCGGGGCCTTCCTCACTCAGGACTTTGGGTGAATTGAGCACAAGGGGACTTGAAAGAGGAAATGAATGAGGGTGGCTCTCCCAACTGGGAGGGTCACTCCGAGGGGATTATCTCATGGGAGTCTTTGGGAATCAGCCAGACCTTGGCATAAGTCTGTCCCCCTCTGTTTTCTGGCTGTGTGACCTTGGCAGGTCACATCGCCTGTCTTAAACAGCGTGTTTGCTAAAGTTGTGTGAGGAGCAGATTGGATCTAAGCAGGGAAAGTGGGTTGCCCCAGGCCTGGCCCAGTATGTCCTGGGCTCTGTGGCTCTGAGGACCAGAAAAAGGTGAAGGGGAGGAGCACTTTCTCTAGCACTTTCTCTAGCCCACCCCTGCTTCTTACAGGCTGTGTGAGAAGGAGAAGCTGGTGTCCCAGAATATTCTGTCGGGGACACTTGATTCAAAGATAGGGAGAGAAGTACAGAGGATAACAGACCCATGCCTTTCTTCAAGGGACCTAGGTCTCCTACGGTCCCTGTTCTCACCAAACTCCAGCTTCTGTCTCTTCTGGAACATTCCTCAGACTTCCTCTCACTGACCTCCCAGGTCTGCTGTGCATCTATTATTCCCAGTGGCCAGGAGATCTGAGGACACTGAGTCCCTGCAAATTTCTTCTTCCTGGGGCACCCCTCAGCCTCACACTCCCATGCAGCACCCCTTCTACTCCTGCCTGTGGGTTTGGAACACTTCCCTTTTAAACTCTTTCTCTCTCTCTCTCTCTCTCTCTCTCTCTCACTTTCTCACACATACATAGTCCCCAACACACTCTCTCACACAAATTTTCACAGTTCTCACACACTACTTCATGTAACATAAGAACTCAGACAATTTCACACATTTTCTCTCTCACACACACTCCACATATTCTTACCTATAATACTCATACGAATTCTCATACATTTTCACACATTCACACAAATCCTCTCACACACTTTCTCATACATACGACCTCATTTATACAGTATACCTTTACACATTTTAAACTCTCATCGCATAACCCCACACACTACCTCACACACAATCTCATAGTTTCTTACACACATACTCTCACTCTAAAGATTCCAAATTCCACACATTCCATGTTTTCTCACACAATGCTCTCATATACACCCTCACAACTCTCTCTCACAGAGTCTCTCTCTCCCTCTCTCTCTCTCTCTCTCTCTCTCTCTCTCTCTCTCTCTCTCTCTCTCTCTCTCACACACACACACACACACACACACACACCCATGCTCAAGCTCACAGGTTCTGTGCCAGTCTACATTAGGAAACCAAGGTCCATCTGGGATCTCTCTCCTGCTTCCCATGTGGCTGGCCAAGTGTGAACTGAGCTCGTGCTAGGGAATTGGATCAGTCAGAGTCCTGGGTGGTCTGACACACCCCAACTGAGTCAAGCGTGCAAGGAATCCAGGGCCCTCAGGCCTCACAGAACCCAAGTGCTCTGAGGAAATCTTCAGGCCTCAGCTGTTCTCCATGCCTAGTTCTCCTTTCTTGTGCAGTTCCTCTCTGCCCTTGTCCTCCAGACCCTTGTCCTCCAACAGACACCCTCCTGGGGGAGAGAGTGTCCAACTTTCCTCATAGCAACCCCAGCAGAAGGCAAAATGCTCTCTCTCTCTCCTACTATCTCTCCGAAAGTCTGGGCTGGAGACTGGAGGCATAGAACAGTGGGTGGGGCACTCGGTCAACCTGGGTCCAATCCCAACATCACATATGGTTCCCCCAAGGCCCAGTCAGAGGAAATCCCTTGGCTCAGAGCCAGGAATAAGCCCTGAATACCACCAGATGTGCTCCCCCTACCCAGAAAAAAAAGAGGTCTAGGTCAAATTCTGACCCCATTCCATGGCTGGGGTGGAGGGATATGTGGCTTGGGCACTACTGGAGACCTTCCTAGAAGGCAGGAACACCAGCCAGAGGAGTAGAGCACGGCGGAGGGAGCACAGACACAGGGGAGCGAGCTTCCAGGTGGAGGGCAGGGCATCTGTTTGATGAACAGGAAAACGGGGCTGACAGGGAGATGTGGAGCCCCCACCCAGAAGATGGCTGAGGAGCTGGGGTCAGTGGGCTGGTGGGAATCGGGCACATGGATGGAAAGATGTTGGTGTCCTATGAAGCCCACTGCTCCAGGGCCGAGCGAGGGCCAGTGCCTGCAGTTCCTCCAGGGAGTATCTTGGAAATGCAGGCTCTCTGTCCGGGAACCTACACTTTCACCCGGACTCCGCCGGCTTCTGACTCAGAAGCAGAGCACTCAGTACCCGGGCTCCTAGCTAATGAGTGCACAAGACAGGGAAGGCACTAAAGGAGACTGGCATCAGGGGACTGTGGCATCACCCTTGATTTCTCCTCGGGAGCCTTCTTAGCTTAAAGGAAGAAATTAATTAATTTTCTGACCACAGACAACTTCATTCGTATTTACAGTCCACACTTTCAGTTTTGCATAAATCAGATCTGCCTCAAGTTGGAACTAGAATGTTTGCTGCAGGGAGAAAGCGCCACCTCTCTCTCTCTCTCTCTCTCTCTCTCTCTCTCTCTCTATCTATCTATCTATCTATCTATCTATCTATCTCTCTCTCCCCCCCCCTCTCTCATACACACACACAGACCAATCAGTGCTCCTTTGGAACCCGGATGTCTCATCAGGGTCATTTATTTTATATACCAGAGACTATTGGGAGAACACCAAAGGCTACCCCGTTCCTCTTCTGTCCCTTCTCCGTCCTCCTCTGGCTCCAGGTGACTCTCCGCCAGGTCTGCAGGGCACCTCCGGTTATTTGTAGACAGTGCTGGGAAAGAAGGTTGAGAAAGGGTGGCTGTCACTTAAGTTACAGGACAGGGACTGCCCTGCAGGCACCCACCCTCATTGTCTTCGGGTCCTGGACTCACATGGTCTGATGGAGGCCCAGACACCACCTCACTCTCAGGGCCCCTGTGCAGAGCAAGGGGGCATAGGACTCCCCACCTCACTGCAGGGTCCCCAATGCTTGCGCCCTGGCTGCAACTACAGGCTGAGCCAGAACTTGAGGCCAGATAAGTCCCTGTGTCCTTCCACTCACTGCCCAAAGACCATGGTTCAATTTCACTCTGCCTCCTTCTAGCTGTGTGGACTGCACCAACGACCTCTCTGGACATCAGTGTCTTCTGCAAAACAGGGATATTAACAGTTGCCCCTCTCTGGGGTGTCTGTAAGGTCATATGAATTGATCCCAGTTGTATGCATAGAAGGGTTGGACATAGACTAAATGTCAGCCAGAAGGCCTGCTTGTTACGCTCCTCATGGCCAGAGAACTAAGCTATGACCCCAGCTCCACACCACTGACTCTTCTCACTTCTCTGAGCATTCTTTTTCCAAGCTTTAAGATGGCGTTTGACCCTGAAAGATGGCTTTGGAAACTACACGGCATGCTGAGAGTCAACTAGTCATGCGCCAAACATCTTAACTTCCACAATTTTTTTCTAACACCAAAGGACAGTATAGACAAGGTCCAGGAGGATAGCTCACAGTTTGGAAGCCTGCCTCGTGTGCTGCGGGAGAAGGCAGCTGGGAAGGAGAAGGGACCACTATGTCAATGACGGTTGGAGGAATCGCTCAGGATGGGAGATGTGTGCTGAAAGTAGACTAACATGATGGCCTCTCAGTGTCTGTATTGCAACCCATAATGCCCAAAAGTAGAAGGAAAGTGTCTGCCACGGAGGCAGGGGGTGGGATGGGGTGGGGATGGCGGGAGGGATGCTGGAGACATTGGTGGTGGAAAATGTAAACTGTCTGATCATTGTGTGATGGAAACTCAATCATGATATCTTTGTAACTGTATATCACGGTGATTCAGCAAATAAATAAATAAATAAATAAATTTGTGATTGCATCTTAAAAGCGCTGCCTTTTATAACCCAGACAATATTAGCGAGGCTACAGCGCCACCATGCGCTATGATCTGGAGACTGCATCTCTGGTCCTAATCCTGTGCTCTTGGGAGTTGGTCCCGGGTCATTTTCCTGCCTGGTCAGGAACAGGAAAGAGCTCTGCCTCCGCGACTTCACTCTGCCTCATGAAGCATAAATGCTAGCTCAGTGCTGTCCCAGAGTCTGCACCTCGGCTTCCTTCATGCAGTTCCCATGTACAGGAGACCCACTTGCAGTTGGCCACATGTAGAGCATACACCTTAAGCCAGTACTGTCTGTCCAGGACAGCGTTAGGGTTCTATAATTTGATACTGTCAAGAGAGACCCTGAGTTAGAGTCTTTAGAGCGAATTTCTCATAGGCAAAAGCTAATTTGGGGGCTGTGGACTAGAAGGTGACAGACAATGAGCTGGTAGCACCTAGTTTCAATGAGTTCCAAATTGCTTGCAGCCCATCCTACAGCCTGACTCTATTCCCCACCATCACCCAAACATATAAACCCAGGACAACAATGGTCACGCCACCCCTTCCCTGTCAGAGCACAACCCGAAGGCTTGGTTTCCAGAGGCATTTCTGCCTCAAGCAGTCCCAGGCGGAAATGCCACCCCAGAGCGCCTTCCAGCCTCTCCTTTGTAGCTAGCCAAATCCAGGTCATCAACAACCTGCTGTTTGCCATGTGGCAGATCACCGAGGGCCAGTCCCGGGGACAGCGCTCCAAGATGGAGTTCGAGAGGTGCTCGGGGGTTCACCAGGGTTTAACATCCTTACCATCATCCAGCAGGCCTCCTGTGCCACCTCAGGAAGAGGTCACTTCTGGGTCCCCGCAGCTGATAGAGAAGAAAGACATGAGAAGCAGCCACCAGAGAAAGAACGGGTGCTTCGGGTCTTGCTCCCTCCCCTCTACTTCCCCAGCACACCTCCTAGAGGGAAGGAGACTGTGGCAGAGAGGAGAGGCCCAGAGAGAGGACAGGACAGGGGGAGGCCACCCAGAGTGCTGGACGCTAAACTGAGATTTAAATCTGGATCTCACAGTGCTCAGCCCATTCTCTTTCCGCTCATCTTCATGGTCCTTCATCTTAATCTCCCAGAGACCAATCAGAGAAGCAGCAGCAGGCCCGGAGGGTAAATCTGCTCTCCTGGCCCCCAGCTCCTGTGCCCATGTCCCCTCCTTCGTCTGGCTGGGGCCCAGAGAGAGGTGCAGGAGCAGGATGGCAGTACAGAAGCTTCTCTGGACTGCTGTGCTGTGCCTGTCTCACCACACCACCCACATGGAGGGTCGGGGGTGTCTGAGAAATGGAAAACATCATGTTCCAACAACAAAAACTCCTCCAAGACTCAGTGATTAGTGGGGCCTCCTGGGAATCTTCTCATCATCGAGGAGGGACTAGCCCAGGAACTGGGCCACATCCCTCTTCACCAGGGAGCTGATGGTCTCGGACACACAGCCAGAATGCTGAGAAGCGCCTCATGCTAACTTTTAGTCCAACCTGGCCCTCACAACAGTGCCTTCCCAGGGGACCAAGACCCTGGAATATAGAGCCCACAGCGGTGGTCTCGCTTAAGGGCTCCCTCAGAGCCTTCTTCCCCCTGGGGCGGTTTTTTCCCTCCAACCCACTGTCACACTGTCATCCCATTGTTCATGGATTTGCTCGAGCGGGCACCAGTAACGTCTCCATTGTGAGACTTGTTGTTACTGTTTTGGGCATATCAAATACGCCACGAGTAACTTGCCAGGCTCTGCTATGCGGGTGGGATACTCTCAGTAGCTTTCCGGGCTCTCTGAGAGAGACGGAGGAATCAAATCTGGGTTGGCTGCATGCAAGGCAAACGCCCTCCCCGCTGTGCTATTGCTCCAGTCCAAACACTATCCAATATTAATGACTAGTCTAATTTTCTTCACTGTTGTTATACAAGGAAAAGAAGAATGGTGGAGTTCTTGACACTATATAGACACATTTATTGAGAGAGGGCACTGAAATAAATCAGCAAAGGGGAATATTAAAATAATTTTAGGGCCAGAGAGAGAGAGAGTACAGTGGGTAGGGTGCTTACCTTGTACATGGTCAACCTGTGTCTGATTCCCAGCACCCCATACTATCCCTAAGCTTGCCAGGATTCCTGAGAACAGAGCCAGGAGTAACCCCTGAGCATCCCACACTGTGGGAAAATCTTGAGTAAGAGTTTTCATCAGCTGCACTAACTGCACAGTCTGTCTTCATGATGTGAGCAAACCTCGAATCTCACACAAAACTCATTCTCCTCACCATGAAGTAGGTCAGTGTTAGGGCGCCATCCTGTACAGTGGCCATCCCATGAACAGCTATAGAGTGGCCACCCCAGGAACAGTACGGAGTGGCCATCCATGAACAGCTACGGAATGGCCATCCCATGAACAGCTCTAGAGTGACCATTCCGTGAACAGCTCTGGAGTGACCATCCCATGAACAGCTCTGGAGTGACCGTCCCATGAACAGCTATGGAGTGGTTGTCCCAAGAACTCCACTGTGGCCCCCATCACCATGGATTAGGCTATTCCAGAAATCTCTATAATGAGAACGACCATGGTGTAGACGGCCCAGAGTCCCACTCTAACAATAATACCCATGGAGACAGTTATCTCAGGCACAGCCTAAATAGCGCCATGGAGAGGGACATCCCAGGAGAGCATTAGACCCGGTAACTCTAAAATAAGATCATCTGGAAGTCCTTTGCAAGGACAAATCACCAAGGCCTGAACTACTGCAGAAATTTCTCCTTACTGTGGATCTATGGAACCCCTCTCAGAATCCCTCTGTGACCCTAGTAGGCATGGAGAGGGCTATCCCAGGAACCTCAACTTAGTGATATATCACTGCTATCCAGGAACCTGCCTTAGTGCTCAAAATTCATCAAGGCATGGATTCCACAATGGATGGGACCCTGTAACCCCAAGATGTTGCAGCCAACTTTAGCCCTTGAGTAAGGAGAAGGGTAAGATAGAAAGACAAGAATGAGAAACTTACCGTCAATCAGCCAGTTAATGAAAGAGGCTGGGAAATGTTTGTTCTGAAGGAAAAAAATAAAAAACATGCATTAGTTAAACACCAGCTGTATTCTCTCGTTTAATTCCTGGTTAGGTATCGAATGATGGACAAGGAGGAGGAGACTCCGATATAGACAGCTTTGCCAGGTCATGCAGTGAGCAAGTTGCTGAGCTTTGCCTAAACTCTGGGCTCTCGACTCTGACCTTGAATAGTTATGTGCTGGGTGACATATAGCATGTGAGCTCCAATACCTCAGAAGGTTTTATCTTGAGAAATAAAACTCCTTCCCCATAATCCAGAACCTCATACGATACCAGGTTGCCAGGTCATGTGAGGTCTTGGAGAGAAAGGATGCAGATGAGATGAGGCTACCACAGACCATTTCCCTGGCATTCTGATCCCCCATGGTCTCTGATGTTAAGTAACTAATGTGTTTGCTTCAAAATCCACAGCAAAGGGCAAAAAACACTATTTTTTTAGTTTTCTTTTGCACTAGACAAGTAACAGCCACCTCATCTAATTGATAAAGAATATTTCCTGCATGCTAAGATACCATTGATTGATATAGAGGTTTCCTAATGTGCTGCTGAGAAGTTTCTTCATTGCCAATTAATACCACTGGGTGTAAGACACTTGCCACATTCAGAGCTACTGCAGTGTGTGGAGGTAAGTGTGTTGAAAGCGGTAGTCTTGGTCTATGACTACTTCATGTGGGTGTGATAATTACCCTCATCTGAAAGACGAGAGAACAGAGGCAGCGGAAGGAAAGGGGACCTGCCCTAGGCCTGTCTGCCTCCTCCAAATCTGCACCTCTCAACCGGACAGCTACAGACACATGTGCTACATGAGGAGACTCCCCGGCCTGCTGGGCTCACACTGAGCTCATCTCAGAGGTGAAGATACAGCTAACATTGGGAGAATCCTCAGAACAGAACCACAGTTCATACCTGGAGGTCCAGGCGGTGGTACTCCCCAGCCAATGGGAACTGGGTGAGGGCCGAGTAGAGCCTCGCGTGCAGGTCATATGACTGAATATCTACAGGAGAGAGAGAGGTGACAATGGGAAGAGAAGAGATGACAAGAGGAGGCATGAAAAATCAGCTGACTAAAGCAATGACTCACCAAACTCATGCACATGGCCCTGTCCTGGGCTGGCTTATTCAGAAGGGAACACCATTCCCCAACTGTTGGCAAGTACACTGTAGCCACAAAGTCTGACTGTTTCCTAGCCTGATGAGTAGAGTGTTCCCAACTTAACAGGAAACACTCCGTCTTTCTTTCCATCCTTCTATCCCTATGTCCTTCTGGCCTTGCCTTCCCGCCATCTTTCTTCTCAATTTCCTGCCCTCCATGGCAGGTCCCTTCCTTCCTCCCTCCTCCCACCACTATCTGATTCATGAATTCATCTCTAAGTTTCCTTTTATTCCTTCATTCAATAAATCCACATATTGTCTATCCCATACCTACCATCTATTTGCCTACACCAAAATCATAGATCCGTCTTTCCTTCCAACCACGCACTCACTCATCCATATTGGCACCTTGTCACCCATTCACTCTTTAATCTAGTCATACTTCTTCCTTCTTCTTCCTAAAACAGTAACAACAAGTCTCACAATGGAGATGTTACAGGTGCCTGCTCGAGCTAATCGATGAGCAACAGGATGACAGTGACAGTGACAGCTTATAGGGGTCACAACCAGTGGTGCCCGGGGGACCATGTTCACTTCCTGTTATGCTCAGACCCAACAGTGCTTAGAGGTCACCAGAGCCACACTCACCAGTACTCAGGGGGCCATGAGGTGTTGGGGACTGAACTAAAGGTCTTATGTGTGCCAGGTTTGTTCTCTGTGACTTGAGCTATTCCCTCAGCTTCTCTCTCATTATCTAACCTCATTATTTCCTTTCCTACTTTCCCTCGTGTATCCACTCATCATCTTTCAACTTTTAAATGTCTCTGATTTTTATCTCCTATCAGTCTTTTCATATATCTCAAAAGAATCTGTCACTTTATTGTTTTTCTGTCTCCATTTATTCACCCATCCATCTAAATCCCTTTCTACTTCATCATAATCTCTACACCCTTGCATTTACCCATTCACTCATCCAAACATGGATCGACACATTTTTCTGCCCATTTCTCCATTCCTCTGGTTGGCCACTCATTTATATTTCTTTCATTTTCCCCACCCACCGTGTTCCTCTTTTCCATCTCCAGTTCCTGTGCCAACAGTGTCTATACAGATTTCCTGCTCGGTGCTCCATGAACACTCTGACACAAACCCAGAAGAGAAGACCAAAGCGCCCCTTCTCAAGGAGTCTCTGTCCCAGTGGAAGAGACCATCAGAGACAGAGGTCTCTGCCTCAGGACAGGACAGGAAAGAGAGGGTGGTGACCACAGCTCAAGGAGGAGTCCCAAGAGGGCAGTCATTCTTCTGGAAAGACCTGGAATGGCTTTGAGCAAGGCACTGGAGTCACCCCTTGGAGGGTGCAGGAAATCCCCAGGTGCAGAGAGAATGAGGGAAGTCATGCAAAGCTGTGGTGTTACAGAAGGACCTGGGTTGCAGGGCTGGGTTGGGGCAGAGAGAGGGGACAGAGGAGAATCGAGCAATGAAGACCCAATCGCCAGCCTGAGGGGGCTGGACCGGAGCTTCTGCTGATGCAGTGACAAACAGTTCTGCAAGTCTCTCCGGCCACCAAGCAGAGAAAATGGGAGTCTGAAGCAGGAGGGGGATCACAATAGTGGAAGCAAGACAAGCTGCTGGGGCCAGTAAGAACCTACTTTGCAGAAGTAACAGCTGTTGATTGGTCAGGTAAAACCACAAACGGATGACTGGGCACATCTGGAAGACGGAAACAGAGACTTCTGTGAGGGGACCTGGGGAGCACCCTTCTACCCCGGCCCGGCCTCTGCTGGGCTGTGTGAAAGACAGTGATGGTTCCAGGCACTTCTCAGCACCACACACTGGGCAAGGCAAGCCATTGGAGTCACCCCTTGGAGGGTGCAGAAACCCCCAGGTGCAGAGAGAATGAGGGAAGTCGTGCAAAGCTGCGGTGTTGCAGACCCCAACCCCACCCTGACCCCGACCCTGGAGCCAACCGCCTGCAAACACGGACCCCTCCGGGGTCTTTCCTTTCTCTGCCCTTTCCCGGAGAGTGGCAAGGCTGTGGAGCCCAGAGACAAAACAACCCACCTTGGTTGATGCCTCCCACCTCACTCCTCTGACCCTCCAGCGGCAAAGCCTCTCCCACAATCCCCAGGGGCCCAGGGACCCTCCTGATCAGACTTACCAAGTAGCGCAAGGAACGCTGCATAGGCCCCTTTATCATGCTTTCTATCGCTGGAGACAGCAGCGAACTGGAAGAAGATACGGGACATTTGAAATAACAACTATCACAGCAAGTGGCCACAAAGCATCATCTCTCTGGTGGGGGAAATGCTTAGTGACCAGAGACTAGTCTAAGCACTGGACGTAGATGACCTCAAATGACCTGCCCCATGGAATACACAGGCTGCAGGCCAGGACGCGGCTCAGTGGTAGAATGCAAGGCTTGTACACACAAGGTTCCGGGTTCCATCCAGCCCCACAACAAACAAACAAATAACAACCACAAAGCCAGGTTGCTTGAATCCCAGCTCTGAGCCTTCCTGGCTGAGTGACCTTGTCCAGTGTACATACTTCTCTGTGCCCTGCATACATAAGATGCACATTGGAATTATGAAAATTCAGTAAGTAAAAGTAGCAGTTTCAGTCAACCATCCTGCCTAGGCCACCTGACCTCATACATTAGTAATTGTGGTGACTTTCTTTGGGACTTGACTTAGGGACTTGGCTCAAGCAAGAGCTCACTTGCTCTGAGCTACTAGGTTCAAAAGTAGACGCTGCAAAAGGCAGGTTGCAGGTCAAATGAGTCCCATATGTCTACAGCCTATATTTCACAATGTAGAGTTAAAATTTCCCTGAGAACTGCCACGGGTGGCCTGGTGGTCTGCAGGCCACAACAATTGATCCATTCTGTTGGCTGAGAATTGCTGGGAGGGGCCTCCCAAAAGTACTTGCTTGGGAGCCCCACCCCAAAAGAAAATAAAATTTTACAGTGAGCTTTCAGAATTTAAAAACCAAGACATTTTACGTTAAATTCCAAAATTCCAGTTTCTCTATAACGAACAGAAAACTGAAGGTGGGGACATGGCTCAGTGGTAAAGCACATGTCCAACCTGTGTGGAGCTCTAAATTTCATTCCTGGCACTGAGAAAAAAATTGTTTCAATGATTTTAATTTTACAAAATGCAGGAAACTCACAAGGCCAGTCAGCGAAAGCAGCAGCGAGCTCTCCCGGGCTCACAGTCCTCGCCACTTGCCACAGTCTATTGTTCGCTAACATGGAATTGAACTTGTATGTTGACTTTCCCTCAAGTGGGACTCACTTACTAATTGGGCTACTTCCTTGCCCCAAGCAAGCATCTCAGTCTGCAGTCTCTGCTTTAAGACATTGAACTTGAAACCCGGGATGGAGAAATAATCTCTAAAACCATGTGCTTGGTCTCAGACTAGCCTCTGTAACCCCATCCTGACATGAGCTGAGTGTTCCTGAGCCATAAGATCTATCTAGGACCTAAGCATTCTCCCCCACCAGTGATCAAATAATCAGCTTAGTGATGGTCAATTAGGTGGTGTCCCAATCTCGTGGCTGAACCCCATTTTTGAGCAAGGTCTGCTTGAAATTTAGTGCTTTAGGCTAATGAATCTTCAGCCCATTGCTCTTCAATCAAGTGCTCTTCAATCAAGTAAGTGTGTGGTTGGAGGTTCCATCTAGTGAACCAAAACAAGGTTTCCAAGAGAGTCCATCAAGTTGTTTTGTTTTGTTTTGTTTCATAGGGGCTGGGACTCCAACTCAGGTCTCAAACATTAAAAGCATGCACTTCATCACCGAGCCATTAAAAATGTGATCCTTATCCATCACGTTATCTTTTCACTCTTCATTATATCCATCCACCACATCCACCCATCCTCTCACACATCCACCCTCCTACTGCCTTCCCACCCTTCTCCCATTCACTGGTTGAGCCAGCATTTGCCATCCTTCTCTCTCATGCCCCCCACCCCTCCCTGTGTGTCTCTAGGGACAAGAGAGTAGAAGCTACTCTTGCAGTAGCTGCCTCCACACTTGTGGAATTAATGAATGAACAAATGAGTGCTAAATGCCAGACCTGTTCTGCTCCCCCGAGCTCAGGCCTAGGCACATGTAACAACAACCTAGAGTGAGGCACGATAGGATATAAAGAGCCCACCAGGATCCTTCTGTGTGAGACAGCCAAGGATTCATGTCACCCTCTCGTGGGCAGAAAACAGGTGCTCCTAGGGAGAACACGTCTCTCTGGGGGAGAAATTGGGGCAGAAACTCACGGAAGAGATGCTTTGGCGGCCTGGTAGGCTGATAACCCGGGAAGTGCCCGCTCCCCCATGAGCCAGGTAACCATCACCATGTCTGACTCTCTTCCCAGCTGCCCTCCCTGCACAGAACCTACCCTGCTCCGACTTTGAGCTTGGTGAACCTGGGTCTGCAGTCCTTCATGGAGATCAAGGGTCGGTCAGGTTTGGTCTTCTGCAGCGTGGTTAGGACATCGATGTTCACATCTATCATGGAAGCACTGAGGAAGCTGAGCATCCTGGAGACACGACAGGGGAGGGGAGCAAGGTGTGAGCTGAGCCTTCAGGAAGGTCACGCTGGGTCTCAGCCGGGCCCAATGGCCAGCCCCACGCTCTGTCCCTTTATCTGCCGGCGGTGTGGGCATTTGCCCTCTCCTCCCGTGGCAAATGTTTGCTGCTCTTCTCAAGGCTTCCCTCTGACTGGGAACAAAGCCCTGTTGGACAAGAGTGTTGGTGTGGGGGATACAGACATTTTCCCAATTGAAACCTGTTGTTTAATTCATACATTTAGGTTTGGTTTTGAATATTTTATATGTCTG
This sequence comes from Sorex araneus, assembly GCF_027595985.1. Lineage (NCBI taxonomy): Eukaryota > Metazoa > Chordata > Mammalia > Eulipotyphla > Soricidae > Sorex > Sorex araneus. Next base: position 117,014,503 of record NC_073306.1, on the reverse strand, counting down.
TAGCACTGTTGTACTATTCATTGATTTGCTCGAGCAGGCACCAGTAACATCTCCATTGTGAGACTTGTTGTTACTGTTTTTGGCATATCAAATACGCCACTGGTAGCTTGCCAGGCTCTGCTGTGTGGGCAGGATACTCTCAGTAGCTTGCCAGTCTCTTTGAGAGGGAAATGATGGAGATAATGCAAGTAATAAGAGCTGCATTCCCCAGCCTGAGCAGACCGACCAATTAGGATAAAGAGGCACTGAGAAATAAACGTGTGCCCCAGTGATATTACTCAACCCAGCGGTGACAGACACTTTGGATTTGGAGCTTTAGAGAAAATACATTCTCTGTCCCCCTAGCCTGCTTTGGTTAAGTCATTGAGTTGGGTGTCTGCCACTTAATTAAAATAATATATGTCTGTATCATATTTTATTGGACCAAGTTGAAAGTTTAACTGAAATTAAAATACATGTTTTTGGTTTAATTTTGAATAAAGAATACATCTTCATGGTTCAAGAGGCAAAAAAAGTAGAAAAAAGTACAGAACAAAATGTCTGCTCTCATCCATGGTGCCCAGAAATCCCACTGGGATGAGTGTGAATATATCACTAACACTTCTTCCGTCTCCCCCTCAAGATGGCAAATGTGTACCCACATGCATGCAATTACTTAAACTTGGATTTCCTGGTTCCTGCTCTGTAAAATGGGTAGAATAGCAGTACCTCTTTTCTAAGGTTACAGGGAGACATGCATCGGGTCATTCAGGAAAGCCCTGAGCACAGGCTCTGACATATGTGAAGCAACCAGTAACATTAGTGTTTGCCTGATCATTAGCATCTCCTTAGAAACCATTTGGCAACATTTATCAAAAACTATGATTTAGGGGCTGGAGTGATAGCATAGTGGGTAGGGCATTTTCCTTGCATGTGGCTGACCTGGGGTTCAATTTCCAGCACCCTATATGATCCCCTGAGCACCACCAGGAGTAATTCCTGAGTATATGAGCCAGGAGTAACCCCTGTGCACTGCCGGGTGTGACCCAAAAAGCAAAAGAAAAAACAAACAAACAAACCCTATTAATTACCCTTCTGAGCATTTCTAAATAAATATATCAATATATTATAGGGCCCTCTCAGAGGCTCGGCAAGCTACTGAGAGTATCCCGCCTGCACAGCAGAGCCTGGTAAGCTACCCATGACGTATTCAATATGCCAAAAACAGTAACAATAAGTCTCACAATGGAGACGTTACTGGTGCCCGCTGGAGCATATTGATAAACAACAGGTTGACAGTGATACAGTGCTATTATATGTACCAGAGTTGAGCATATAAGTGGAAGCTGGGGACAAGCTAATAGAATAATGGTCCAAATGTATCATGGCATATCTATATGAAAGGACCCTTCTTGACATCTAAAATGGGGCTAGATAAAGTGAGGCATTAATTAAGATGAAATGCTGGAAGCTGGGGCTGGAGCAGGTAGGGCGTTTGCCTTGTGCACGACCGACCTGGGTTCTATTCCCAGCATCCCATAGGGTCCCCCAAGCACCAGGAGTAATTCCTGAGTGCAGAGCCAGAAGTAACCCCTGTGCATCACCGGGTGTGACCCAAAAAGAAAAAAAAAGAAGAAATAAAAGAAATACTGAAAGCTGTTGTCAAGAGATGTGAATTTAGATTTCTGCTTTAACGTTTACCCCACTTTGGTGTAGCAAAGCACACAGAATGGAAGAGGAGAGATCATTTTCACATCTGCCTTCCTGTCAGCAGCCGTCGCTGAGAAGTTTATGGAAGAGAGTTTCAGGGTTCTCAGTCAAAGCTTTCCCAGTGTTTTAAAACCACCAACTCTCTCCAAGAACTTTCTCTTCCCTCCTCTTCTCTAGTCACAAACAAGTGACTTACCCAGGAAAAGACACAGTTAGGTTCAACTGAAAGTTCATTTGGAGACTGGATGTGGTGTTGGCCTTCCACGACAGCTGGCGGATATCACAGTACATGATTTTGAGCCTGCAGAATCAGAGGAGAGAGAAGTGAAAGGGAAGAAAGTGTCCTTCTTTTCCACTCAACCCTCAGTCTGCAACGTGATCTTTTCTTCACCCTGTGACCACCGACTCCATCCGCAATTCTCAACCTGAATTTCTATTCCAAATTCTATCCCTGCTCATCCTAGATAAGAAAAGCTTTAGCCACTAACTGAACTATTTTTCAATCCATTAAGACACTAAAGGAAAATTAAGCTATGAAATCCGAAACACCAGTTAGTAACTATGCTCTCTCTCTTCTCTCTCTCTCTCTCTCTCTCTCTCTCTCTCTCTCTCTCTCTCTCTCTCTCTCTCCTCCCCCCACCCTCTCTCTCCTCTATCTTCTCTCTCTCACACAGTGCTTTTTTTTGTTTGGGGGCAACACCTGAATGTTCAGGGATTTCTCCTCGGTCTGCACTCAGAAATTACTTCTAGTGGGATTGGGGGGATGCTGGTATCAAACTCTGCTTGGCTGCATGCAAGGCAAGCACCCTACCTGCTATACTATCTTTCCAGCCCACACTGTGCTATTTCAATCATTGAAGTATTAGATAACCCTAAAGTATTAGCTAGGCAGGCTCTGCTGTACCTTTTTCCCATACATTTTTAGTAATTTGGGGGGAGGGGTCTGGGATACACCTACATAAGTCTAAGCAATAAACCCATGAGGGTCGATGTTTGGGGTGTGTGTGTGTGTGTGTGTGTGTGTGTGTGTGTGTGTGTGTGTGTGTGGCCATTTGGAGGGGGAATAGATTGTAGATTGTTCCTTTTTGTAGTCAACTTTCAAAACAAATGATATAGACCAATTCTCTCAGAGCAATAGCTTACAAATAAATGACACTTTACTAATCTTTGCTCCATGGACAACATTTTTACTGCTATGAGACTCACCAGTTGTAGTCCCAAAAAGGAACATATTTCTTCATGATCCCATTCATGCCCTCAAGGCTCCCGTGGCCACAGAGGCCCCCCAGAGGCCCCTTGCAGAGGAGACCATTTAGAGCCAAGGACCCGGCAGCTTCCAGGAGCTCATTTTTCTCTGCAGGTAAAGTCTTGTTGCCCAGGAGAGCCTTGCGGATTGAGTCCTTCTGCTGGGAGAGAAGGATGGATGCTATCAGTGCTTCCCCTTCCAGAGCCACGTCTTTGTTGATATTTGCCTGTTTGCCAGGGTCTCCAGGTGTGACGTCAGTGCCTCCAGCTTGAGTGCTCGTGGATTGTGACACAGGGCTTGTTTCCTGGGGAGGCTTGCAGTTTGCTGGTGTGCTGACGACATCAATATTTCCAGATTTTGTGGTACCTGCAGGACCAGAGGAACCAGGGATGCCCTGAATAGACTGGCCCTGACCCAAGGGTCTCCCAACCTTTGACTTCTGTCATCACTGTGCAACCTTTCTCTGGAATAACTGTCCCCCAAAGCTAGTCCAGTCCCAGACTGACCATAATGACCAAACCACCACCCCACACCAGGCCGACCATGACTTCTAGGTGACTTGGCTCCAAACTGGTAACCGTCGACAGGCCTTCTAGGCCCACTGACTGGAACCAACAGAAGATGCAGCCCCAGAATAAGAATAATGATGACACTGTCCTGTCCAGAGTGTTAACCATTTCTTCCTGATAAGTGGGTCCCAGACTGAAAATAGCCATCCTTTTCATGGTTTATCCCCAGCTGACCATTTATGACCCAACAGCAGATGACCCATCCATTAACCTCATCTCCAAAGACCTCTAATGACCAAGTGGCCCATAACCAGGTTGGTCAGATCTTCCAGTTGATCTTGCCTCCACCTGTCACCAGCATCTGTTCCAGGCCCAAGGTGACCATTCATTGATCCTGCACCAGACTGGCTATAACCATTAAGTGACCAATCACTAGTCTGATCGTTCACTCACTGGACCCCCAAATTTCCCCTCCCCATATGACCAGGTCACTAGTTGACCAGAGCCATCAGGTAGCTTCAGCCCAGATTCAGCCACCAGATGATATTTCCCTGATTTAATGAGAATTAGAATAGGCCATCTAATGACTAGGTCACTAATGAATCATGAGTAATCATGAGATGGCCTACTGTCTTACCTCTTATTGACGCTTCCCCTGACTGACTAAAGCCACCAAATGCTCCAGTCCCAGACTGACCAGAACTGCCAGGCATAGCCATCCTGAACATAGAGCACTTTCTAGACAAGCATTTTCTTTTTTTTTCTTTTTTTTTTCTATTGAATCACCATGTGGAAAGTTACAAAGCTTTCAGGCTTAAGTCTTAGTTACATAATGCTCGAACACACATCCCTTCACCAGTGCATAAATTCCACCACCAAGAACCACCGTAAACCTCCCCCTCCACCCTCCGCCCCCCACTAGACAAGCATTTTCAAGAGGACCAGTGCCTGAACTGCTCAGACTACTCACACCTGCGTCAACGGCCTGTGGTCAGAGTCGCCAGGACTCTTTGTGCTCTTTGGACCAAACTGCCCAGGCTGTTCTCTCCTTCTTAACCTAGAGGTCCTTGCTGATCACACCACTTTTGTTAGAAGAACCTCAGATGCTTAGATGCTTGTCTCACCTTGACCAGGGTCATTCAGAGTGACTGGGTTGGTGCTAGGGCTGGTTCTCAGGGTTGGAGCAGGAGTAGACCCAGTGGGAGCAGGAGTAGACCCAGTGGTTGTCACTGGAACTGTGCTCAGCAGCTTGGCTTTCTGGGACAGAGTTGGAGGTTTACTGGTTCCCTGAGGTTGGGTCCGGGGCTCTCTGACATTTGGAAGTTCAGGATCCCCCAGAAAAATGTACTCTGGGTCATTTCCAGAGTCACTCTGTTCATAGAAGTGGAAATTTTCACTAAAGGAAAATTCGGTGTTGACCCCAGTCTGCTGGTTATGCCTTTTGAGGTCTGCGCTCACAAGGCCTCCTCCTGTACCGCCTGCTGGGACAGAGACATATGGGTAAGTCCAAGGTCACATCATCCTACTAGCAACCAAGGAATGAGGAGCTTAGCCCAGACCAGCACTGAGGACATCCCCAGGAACCAAAAAAGAAAGATTGCCCTCACAAACTTAGACTTGAAACTCAAGGTCTTAGTTTTTTGAGTATTTGTCCCAAGAGTCCATAACAAATCAGACATGAGGTAGTTGGACACCTGGGCCATCTAGGATGGAACAAAGAGAGTGAGGATCCAGTTATGCTCTGAACAGTAAATACAAGCACCAAGGCTTCCAAACGGATTGGTTGTCAGCATCTTCCCAAAGCTTAGGAACACGGGGAGCTTCCCAACTTTGGAATCACTAGGTTGATTTGGTATTAAAAACTATTTTCATACAGTTTTTTTTCTATCTATTTTGGCAGATAGGTTACTATTTCCTGCCATCAAATAATGCCAAAGATAGAAATTGGTACTGGGAGTGAGGAGTGAGTTTCCAAATACCAGGTCAAAGAGGTTATGGGTCAGAACTGTGGACAAAGACTCTAAATGGTTTCCAAAGAGTCCTTCATGGGCAGGATGTAGAGTCTCAGACTGTGACATGCGGTGCCAAAGCAGACAGTCATGCTTTCTCCTGCTAGTTCATAAGGTTTAGATCATAAGGGGAGAAGACTGGGTTGTTTTCCCAGGGAACTAAAGGTAAGAATGGAAATATGATGAACCCGTAGAAAAGAGATTTCTTTCTTTGCATTGACTAGATGTTCTAGATCAGCCTCTCTTCAGCCTTTCTCCAATCGTGGCCCCTTCGGATATTGTTTCCTTCCTGGGATCCCCTCAACCTACCCAAGTCATTTCTCATTTATGCTATTTTCTCCTTTTGGAATATCTGGGGGGCCAGGCATATGGCCCTAAGCTGAGTAATTTGAATATAGATGATCTGGAAAATAATAGAAAGGTCCTGGACAGGTACAGGATGTCTCAGTGTCATTTCTATAACGGTCCTGAGACCTTTAGAGGAGTCAGGCTTGGGAATTGTTGCTTGTTTGTCCAAAAGAGGTGAGTTTGCTTCTCCTGAAATTTCCTCGGGGGAAGCTTCCAGAAGCAAGGGGGAACGACTTACCTCTTTGGGCCGTGGTGTGTCTTAATTGAGCATGCCCTATGCTAAGCAGGCACATGAGGAGGAGGAGCACCCACGAAAGCCTGCCCATGTTTACACTGGATACCTGTGGGAACAGCAGTAGGTCAGTGTGGTCAGTGGGGCCACACTGGCCTGGTACCTCCTATGAGCCCCACTCCCACCCCACCCCCAGGACTTTCTCTGCCACTTAACCAAGCCGCTCTCCAGGCACCTCATTCTCCTCACCTGTAAAACCGGCCTCCTGGACGCAAACACAGACCTGGCTACAAAAGTATATGGGACATGTGCAGGGAATTTCTCAGCACAGGCTGTACAACGAACAGCGACCAACGCTTGTTCTGTGCAGATATCCTGCTAAGCTCCTCCTCTGTGGTACCCATCCCACTTCCCTCTCCTGAGACCCACGGGAGCCAGGTGCTCCTCCTCTGCCTGTTTTGAGGAGGGAGAAATGAAGAGGGTTCTTGGCCTGGATCACACAGGCACCCTGTAGTGGAGTTACCAGGGGAAATGTGGGCCTCTTGCTCCTAGTTAGAACTTCAACTTCTCAGAAGACACAGAAGCACTTTTTAAGACCATATTTCTTGCCATATTTGGGGTCTCTGGATAAAAGAGTTTGGATTTCCATCAGCTATGGTGTCAGCGGACTGGAGCGATAACGCAGCGGGTAGGGCGTTTGCCTTGCCCTACCACGTGACTGACCCAGGTTCGACTCCTCCGTCCCTCTCAGAGAGCCCAGCAAGCTACTGAGAGTATCCCGCTTGCACGGCAGAGCCTGGCAAGCTCCCCATGATGTATTCAATATGCCAAAAACAGTAACAACAAGTCTCACAATGGAAACATTACTGTTGCCCGCTCAAGCAAATCGATGAGCAACGGGATGACAGTGATACAGTGACAGAGTGATGGTTTCAGCCGTTGGGCAGACACAATCTACTAAAGGCTGGGTGTTTCCACTTTGCAGATTTGGAAACTGAGGCACTGGGGTTACCTAGCTATTTAATCTGAATCAAGATTAGAACCCCATTGGATCTGGAGAGATAGCACAGCGGGTAGGGCATTTGCCTTGCACACAGCCAACCCAAGTTCGATTCCCAGCATCCCATATGGTCCCCCAAGCACTGCCAGGAGTAATTCCTGAGTGCATGAGACAGGAGAAACCCCTGTGCATTGCTGGTGTGACCCTAAAAGCAAAAAACCCTAGAACCTGGGGCTCCAACTCCTCCGTCACTACCATCTGGCTTCCCTTGAGGCCTGAGAGCAAGGGATGTGGGGCTCTTACCTGGGACGCGTCCCCTCTCATCTGGGATTTGCCAGTCTCCTCCTGCCCCAGAGTGAGGCCTGAGCGAAGCACAGCAGAGTTTAAGTAGCAGGCTGGCATGGCCAAGGGGTGTGTCAGGCCAGGGGTGGGAGTGGCGGGCAGACGCCTGAGGGAGCTGTGTGGGGCTCTTGGAGGGCTGCCAGTCAGACTGATAACACAAGGGGCATCAGGCAAGGGCTCTGCTCCAGGCCTGAGGGAAACGGGGCCAGAAGTCACTGGGACTAGCGATAGTCAGATATGACTTCCCAAAATCACCACCTGTCCATGTGTCTGTGTGCCTGCAAGTGTCTGAGTGTGTGTGTGTCCACAATGTGCTGTGTCTATGGGGGGGGGGGGGGTGAGAGTGTGTGACATGGGCATACATAAAGACAGCCCCCACTACCTGAGATTCTCTCTGTTTCTCTCTATCTCTGTCTCTGTCTGTCTCTCTGTCTCTGTCTCTCTCTCTGACACACACACACACACACAAGCAAAAAGTCAGCAGCGTCCTCCTCCTCCTCCTCCTCTTCCTCCTCCTCCTCCTCCTCCTCCTCCTCCTCCTCCAAGGCAAGTCCCTTTGGAGGCTCTCAGCTGTCTTGGAGAAAATAAGGATTTTCTCCACGTGCCCTACCACGTGGCTGACCCAGGTTCGACTGGGGGAAAGACTTTGTCAGCCTGCCTGGGAGGGTCTCAGGGAAATCTGAACACTCCCATAGGAGCACATGTGTGACAGCATGCATGAGCATGTGTGCATACGGGCACACACACGTGTGAGTGTGTGTGTGTGTCACCTAATTCCTGAGGAATTCCAGTCTGGCTTTCTAAAATCTCTTTCTAAAGACATCCAAGCAACAGCTCAATATTTTCAATATTTTCTGACATCTAAGCAACAGCTCAATATTTACTAATCAAAATTAGTAATACCCAGGGTTTCTTGGGAGTGTGGGAGTCATCGTGGCTCTGAGAAGCTATGCTAATCCTGTGGGAATTCCAGGGAATTGTCAGCCCTCCTGAGCAACCCTGATGTTCCTGAGAGAATTCAAGATCAGGTGGAAACACAGCCACGGTTTCTCTGGAAACACCGATAATCCCACTAGCACTGTTCCTCCAGGGGCCGGAGAGACAGTACAGGAGGTAAGATGCTTGCCCTGCACACAGCCCAGTCAAGTTTGATTCCTGATACCACGTATATATAGTCCCCTAAGCACTGCCAGGAGTAATCCCTGAGCACCACAGCTGTGACCGCAAAACAAAACAAAAAAAACAAACAGTATAGAACTCTCCTCCTTCCAAAGGGCTTGGGGGGACTCGGAGTCCCCAGGCTAGACTGAAATTGCTCCAAGATTTCGATGTCACACACACACAATCAATCTAGAAGTTGCTTTTTCATAGGCAGGGAAGGAAATTGCACGCTATAAAACAGGGGCCCCATAGATGGGCTCTTGTGGCAGGAGAATGAGTCGGGTTGTTTGTTACTTCCATTCAGCCCCCGCAGGATGCTCCTGGCCTCCCTGGGGTGAGGGGAAAGTCAGAGTGAAGGAGATCAGTACCCAGAGAGACTGACGGTGCAGCCAGATCACACAGCAAGCTGAGAGCTGAAGGAGAAGGAACTCCGGTTTCTTGACCCCCAGGGGTCCCTCCCAATCCCATCCTCCTATTCTTCTCAGCCACCCAGGTGATTCCCAGTATCCTCAAATGATTCTGGTGAGGGGCCCTGTCGTCTATACCCAGGTATCCAGGCGGGAGCACTGCGGGCTGGGCAGGCTGGGGAGGGCTGGCTCTATTCCAACCCCCTGCAGGCTCTTTGCCATCTCACCCTCCTTCAGCAAGAGAAGACAGCCCGCCCCGTGAGAGTGGGGTGATGCCTTCGAGCAGCACGATGTGAGGAGGAGGAGGAGTTGGGTCTGAGAGTGCAGAGAGCCAACGAGGCCAGGCGACCCTGGCCAGGTCTCCTGCCCACTGTGGGAGTCAGAGAGCCACCTGGACAGTGGGTAGTGTGGGGATTGCCAACCTCTCTGCTCTGTTCCAAAGTGTGGCCGTGGAAGGCAGGAGCACGCCCTTTCTCCGACTGGGCACGGTGGCTGGGACTGATGGGGACGCTGACCTGCAGACTACAGAAGGAAGATGTTTGTCAGGATGGCCTCCACCGGCAGAGGATTCCAAATATTTTTTCTCCTTTTTTTTGGGGGGGGGGGGTTGGGGGCCCCACATGTGGTAAGTGGTACTCAGGACTTACTCCTGGCTCTGTGCTCAGAGATCACTCCTGAGAGTTCTCAGGCTATCCTAGGTGGCAATGGGGATTGAACCATGGTCAGTCACGTGGAAGGCAAGTGCCTTACCTGTACTATCTCTCCAGCCCCTTCAACTCTTGTTGTACTGAATTGCAGATCTCTGAAGACTCACATGCCTCTTGACTGCCCAGGTCACCTTGGTGTAAAGTGAACCTTGCCCTGTACTCGGGTTGAATCGTGTCCAAGACCCCACATTGATAGGAGGAAGTCCTAAGTTTAGTAGCTCAAACTTAGAATTGGGGTTGCATCAAAGGCCTTAGAAAGGTGATTAGATTAAAAGGAGTCTGCAAAGGGATAAATGCAGAATGATCTCTCTCTCACTCTCTCTATCTGTGTGTGTGGCTGAAAATACGCAGCAAGAGAGCCACAAAGGGCCAAAGGTGAAGCAAGAGGAGGACTGAGCCACACAACTGAGTTACTCCTGAGCATTGGGGTCCTTGAGGGAGGGAGGTGAGCACACTGGTGATGGGTGTGGTACTGAAATTATACTCAGGAACCATCCTTAACAATATTGTAAATTATAGAACCACAATTTTTTGCATTTTTATTGCTTTTTTAAGCAATAAACCGTGAGATACAGTTACAAAGCTTTCATGTTTGAGATTCAGCCATACAATGATTAAACACCCAACCCTCCACCAGCTCGAACTTTCCAGCACCAATGCCCCCATTATCCCGCCCTGCCCCCCATGCCAGCCCTTACCCTGCCTCTATGGCAGACAATCTCCCCGATACTCTCTCTACTTTCGGGTGTTACATTTTGCTCGAATTTTCCCACCACCATCCAAGCCTGCCTTCCAGGAGCAGACTCTAGATCATTTGTTTTCCATTGCTCATTTTGCATATCATGGTAGGACGCTCAGTCACAAAAGCAGCCATGAGCTTCTGAAATTCTAAGATTGTAAATGATTGGACTCCAAAGACGTCTCTGTAAAAAGTTTATCCATTTTGGGATTCAATTGGGAGTTTCTAGATCTGGGCTGTTAGTGTGCCAAGATGGCGCCCGGAGGTGGGTTGTGGGCATGACATCCAGCCTCAAGAGCAGGCAGGCATTTGGAAAACAGTATGGATGATTCTCGAAAAAATTAAAAATTGAGCTCTTATTTGACCCAGCTATACCTCTCCTGGGAATATATCCTGTAGAGGCAAATGAGTATAGTAGAAATGACATCTGTACTTGCATATTCATTGCTGTACTATTTACAATAGCCAAAATCTAGGAAAAAAAAAAACAAAGTGCCCAAGAACAGATGGCTAGTTAAAGAAACTTAGGTACATCTACACAATGGAATACTATGCAGCTGTTAGAAAAGATGAAGTCATGAAATTTGCATATAAATGGCTCAACATGGAAAGTATCATGTCAAATGAAATGAGTCAGAAAGAGAAAGAGAGACAGAAAGATTTCACTCATCTGTGGAATAAAAAGTAGAATGGGAGACTAACACCCAAGAATAGTAGAGATAAGGACCAGGAGGTTTACTCCATGCCTTGGAAGCCAGCCTCAAACGCAGGGGGGAAAGGCAGCTCAGACAGAGAAGGGAACACGAAGTAAAGAGTATTTGGAGGACCATCTCAGGTTGGGAGACGCTAGCCAAATGTAGACTATAGATCGAACACAATGGCCACTTAATGCCTCTAGTGCAAACTATAACACCCAAAAGAAAAGAGAGAACAAAATGGAATGCCCTGCCACAGAGGCGGGGTGGAGTGGGGGTTGGAGGTGCTGGAAGGGATACTGGGGTCATTGGTGGTGGAGAACGGGCACTGGTAGAGGAATGGTTACTCGATCATTGTAAGACTGAAATGCAAGCACAAAAGTTTGTAAGTCTGTAACTGTACTCCACAGTGATTCACTAATAAATTTTTTTTTAAAAAGAGCAGGCAGGGAGCCAGGATGAGACTGCCCAACTCTGCTGCCACCATGCAGCTTGAAGACTTAGTTCTGGAACCCGCATACCTGAACCTTGCTTGCGTAAGCTGATGGTCACCGGGATTCCATCTGGTAGGCGGGGAGACTTCACCTGCTCCATCTGGGTGCCCCAGTGAAATCAGCTCAGTATGGGGCCCAGAGAAACCTCTGGCACTGTGGTGCCCACCAGGAGAACCACAGTTTTTAAAAAGTCAAAAAATAAAAACTTAGATGGTGAGGACCAGGTCAGTATGATTATCATCTTTATATGTCCGAGGGAATTGATGTCCTTACATTTGATGGTAAGGAGAAGAAAGAAAAGGCAAGAAGCATGTAAGGTCCTGTGGGTGTTGGAAGGTGGGTTTAGCTGCAGAGGTCAGAGAAGACCTTGCTGAGAAGGTATCTCGGAGACCATGGGACATGAGAATCCAATGAGGGCTATATCTGGGGGAGCAGCAATCCAGGGTTCAGAATTACAAAGCCTTTGGCAGGAAACCTCTGCTGTGTTAGAGGAATCCCCGGGAGACCAGCAAAGCTTCTAGACACTTTCAAGTGGGAGAGACAAGTGGGTGCACTTGGATATTTCCTGAGAGAGGAACTTCTCTGCATTAAAACTACTCTGCAAATTCATTAAAATTCTTTCTAAGAGTCTGAGAAAGGGGCTGGAGCAATAGCACAGCCAGTAGGGCATTTGCCTTGCACCCGGTCAACCCAGGTTCAATTCCCAGCATCCCATATGGTCCCCTGAGCACCGCTAGGAGTGATTCTTGAGTGCAAAGCCAGGAGTAACCCCTGAGCATCACCGGGTATGACCCCCCTAAAAAAAAGAGTCTGAGAAAATATATAAAGATACTTGTCTTGTGTGTGGCCCATCCTGCTTTAATCCCTGGCACTTCATCCAGTCCCCCAAACATCAGGAATGATCCCTGAGCACAAAGCCAGGAGTAATCCCTGAGCACTGCCAGGGGTAGGCACTCACTCCCAAAATAGTTTTAAATAAATTTCTTTCAAATCTCCTTTGCCCATACACTATTGCATCTTTTATTGTAATTATGATAGTCATATATAGCAAATTAAAAATGGTTCCTAAGTGGGTTAGGGATGTAGTTCAAGGAGCATACACATTATCTATGTGAGGCTCTGGGTTCAATCCCAGGCATCACCAAAAAAAATAGACAAAGATAGTATTTTTGATAAATATGATTGAAGAGATAGTACCGTGGGGAGGGCATTTGCCTTGCATGTGGTTATCCCTAGTTTGATTCCCAGCACCACATAAAATCTCCCGAATCCAACCAGGAGTGTCCCTTGAGCACAGAGCCAGGGGTAACCCCTGAGCACAGCCAGGTGTGGAAATTTATAATTACTAACATAAAGTACTACTGGTTTAGAAGTAGAAGAATGTGCCCTCCAAATAGTCTTCTATCTCCCTATTGGGAGGCAGGCTTCAGCACACACCCAACACTTAATTTCCATCTTTAGAGGCCTGAGTGCAATTTATTTTTTTAAGTTTGTTTATTTTATCCAATGAATTAGCCTTTGGTCATGGGAGAAGTTTTACTAAGACTGTTGGTCAATTCCGCAAACTGCTTTCAACATATCATGCCCCAAATCACGAGGTGAAGTATTATCAAAAATTATTTCTCAACCACCCCATCCCAATGAGCAGCACCAGCAGCAGAGCAAACAGTCCACTATTGTGACGCATCCTGGGCCAAGCCCGGTGTTGTCCTGGGCTCAGAGCCCAGGCAACGAGCATCAGGAGACATTGGGGACAAAGAGAAATGTCTTTGAGCAAGAGGGGAAGGATCAATTGGAGGTTTGTGGGAGGAAGCACTCCCAAAAGAAGGTTCTTGGAAAAACTTTGAAAACAAAAAAAAATGAGTCTTTCAACACAGTCCTGGATGTGTGGGTGAAGCCACGAAGAACTTTTTTGGTGTCTCTGCTCACAACACAGTGTGGATGATGCATCTGTGGTTCTGGGTTTAAGTCCCCACCTACCCTGTATTAGCAGTGTGGTCTCAGGCTGTGTTACAGACTGGACTCAGTCTCTCTGGCCTCATCTGTAAAATGGGAATGAGAAAAAGGAAAGCCAGGGGTTGGCCAAGTGGTACCCAACACCAAACCGGAGCTCAGAGAAGCTGCTTTCTGTCTTATTATTTCCACCTTTCTTTAATGGTGCATTATCCAGAGCCAGAGAAATAGAATGGGGGTTTAAATGCCTGCCTCCTGGCACCTCATGTGCCCGAGTCCCACCAGCAGTGATCCCTGAGCACAGAGCCAGGAGTAATCCCTGAGTACAGCTGAGTGTGATCCGAAAACTCGCCTCCCCCCAAAGAGGACATTATCCTTACAGATTACCTTGGACGTGAACTGGCCTGAGGAACCAGAGTTTTAAACCCCACCCTCCAGGCCATCAGCTATAGAACAACCCATGTCTCAGTCAAAGCAGAAACAGGCCCAGGAGATGTTTAGTCCGAACGCTCCCAAGGCAGCATGGACTCTCGGCCCCGGCCCCGCCTCCCATTCCTGGGTCACTACAGACCCCTGCGGTGTTGCTGGCCTGCGTGTCGCCCCCTCAGTTCTGTGGCTGGCTTGGTGGCCTGTGGTCTGAGCTCTGGACCTCCTGCACATGAACGTCTGCTCTGCCCCTCATGCTAATACCTCGCCCCTCGGGTCTCAGTGTCCTCTCCTGTAAAATGGGGTTGGGACTTGTGCCCTCGGTGCGGGGCTATGGTGCCAGTTAGTCTAGAGCTTCTCACGACACCAGGCTCCGAGGCCAACAAGCCCCTGGTGATGTTCTGATTAATGTCAGGAGCAAAGCAGGGTGATGGGGAGACCCAGGCCCATCCTTCCTTCCCTCCATTAACAATCTCGGAAAGCTGTGCCTTTTGCAGGCAGGCCTCAGTTTCCCCATCTGGACATGGGAAGCCCAACGCCTCACAGTTCCCAAGTGGGAGTCAAGTGAGATCACATCCACCACAAGCTTTATAGCCCCATTGTGGAAAGGGGGTGCCTGAGTTTGGGGGGGATGAGCACTGCAGCCTGCCCTTAGCTCCCTGACAGGGCCCAAGAGAGACGATAGGACCCGGTGGCAGGCTATGGGCCAGGGTCGCAGGACTCACAACCCTCTCCCCTGGAACACGCTTGTGCTCAGGGAGAGATTGCTGACTGAGGGGCCAGCAGTGCGGCCTGGAATCAGGGGAGGGAAAGTCACGGGTCCAGAAACCAGGGGACGTGGCGGTGGCAAAGGATGCAGTGATTTGAAGGGCCCCCTGAGAGGGTGGCAATGGCAGTGGCAAATTGGGGCAGGGTGGGGAAGGGCAGGGGAAGGGCTGAGTGTCCAGGAAGGAGATACAGAGCAAAGGCGAGGCCAGCAGGCGAAAGGCCAGCTCAGAACAAGGGCTCCTTAGAGCCCGCCCGGCCGTGCCCCAGGGCAGCCCTCCTGCCGGTTATGGTCAGGCCCAGGCCTTGGCTGAGTCTGTTCGCCCTTTTCTGTGTCTCCTCTTGCTGGGATTTGGGGGAGTGGGGGTGGCAGGAGGGAAACTGGAGACGGTGATGGTGGGAAATGTACACTAGAGAAGAAAGGGTGTTGGAATATTGCATGACTGAAATCCAGTCATGAACAACTTTGTAATTGCGTATCTCATCGAGATTCAATTTTTTAAAATTTAGTTTTAAATATTAAAAAAGTCTCTTCTGGAAATTCAGCCCTGCTATGAGCTCAGGATAAAAACCAGATCCTGACTGTACACTACTGCTGACCAGAAATGATACCCTCAGAAGGCTGGGGCTGGTGGGGGCCAAAGAACCCCCCAAAGACTAAAAGTCCTTCTCTCTGACACCCTGCTCTAGCAGTAACCTTCAGCCCAAGCTGGGGCAGTTTGTGGAGAAAACCGTTTTGCCCCCTCAGCTCAGGGCTCACCTCTGGGCACTTAATTGCTTTCTCCTACTTTATGAGGATCTCGTTCTCCCTTTTGAAATTTTTTTTCTTGCTTTTTTGGGTCATACCGACGATGCTCAGAAGTTACTTCTGGCTCTGCACTCAGGAATTACTCCTGGCGGTGCTCAGAGGGCTGTGAGGAATGCCAGGGATCCAACCTGGGTTGGCTGCATGCAAGGCACCTGTGGTGTCTGGAGTGGAACCCGGTTGGGCATATGTAGGTGTGTGCCCTAGTCCCTGGGCTGTCTCCCCAGCCCCTGCCGTTTTTCAACCTTGAATAGAGCCACCCTCCATCTGGCCAGAGAGAAGCCCCCAGGGGCCCTGGGCCACGGACACTGGTGGAAGAATTCCCCGACCCCCAGAGATTCACCCCAACTGCAGGGAAAGTGGAATCTTTTATTGAAAGTGCGGAGTTTTCGTAGCGTGGAGTCCACTTGGGGGCTGAATCTTTGGTCCTCTGGGTCACCCCCTCCCCCTGCTGGGGGCCGGCTGGGGGCTGAGTGTGGTTGAGTGGATTTGCCAATGGGGGCCGTAGCTGGGTCCTTTCCTGGGCTGGGTCCGGTGAGAAGAGGACGGGGGTGGAGGGCTGTTGTGGGGGCTGAAGACAGGTGGAGCTGGGGAGCAGGTCCCGGCATATCTCTCCAGGGCTCATTCTGGCTGCTTCCAGAAGCATCTGCGCCTTCATCTCTCAGGTGCTCAGCACCAGAAGGTCCTTGGGGGACAGAAGAGAGTATCCATTAGGTGGGCTCCAGCGTCAGCCGGTGCAGTGCTGCTCAGGCCCTGCAGATGGCGCTGCAAGGGGTCACAGGGACACCAGGATCACCCTGGCCATGCTGTTAGCCTGTCCTCACGGAGCACTTGGAGCATTGCGCCAAGATCCTTCCTGCCCCTTTTCCTTCCTCCTCAGATAAGAGAAGCCCACGCCCTCTCCACAGTGTTCCAAACTCCAGTTTTGTCATTTTAAAAAGACCACAACAGGGCTGGAGCAATAGCATAGCGGGTAGGGCATTTGCCTTGCACGCAGCCAACCCGGGTTTGATTCCCAGCATCCCATATGGTCCCCTGATCACCGCCAGGGGTGATTCCTGAGTGCAGAGCCAGGAGTAACCCCTGTGCATCGCCGGGTGTGATCAAAAAAGCAAAAAAAAAGAAAAAGAAAAAAAACACAACAAAATAACTAAAACTGAAACATTTGCATCTGTATTGATATTAACAATTGAACAAATAGATAAGGGGGAGACAGACCGGTTTCTCCTCCAAGTTGACTTCCACCTAATCAATACAGAGGGAATTAGAGAAACAGAAAATACCCTCAAGTGAGCATCACATTAATAACTATTGCAGGCAAGAGCCATTAATGAAGGCAAGAGCCGTTAATGAAAGCCAGAATTCGTGGGAGAAAATGTGAAACCGGATATTTAAGTAGCTCCAAAGTGGGTCCCCATGAGGTATTCACTAATGACAAAAGGGAAAGTCGGAACTGAACCCTGGAGGCACCTGGAAGGACCCACCTTGGCCATAGGCTCCAGTCAACATCTCAGAGGCAGAGTCTCCAGGAATAAAATATTGACCCCCACACCCTGACTCAGAGGGCAATACTCTTTTGGACATGTTCCTGCCTCGTTTGCTCCCAAGAAACCATCAGTCAAAGCCAACTGAGGGATGCCTTACAAAGGGAGCCAGGGTCACCGGGAGTGTCAAGGTCATAAGACACAAGGAGGAGGAGGCTGTGGGGGTGGGGGGAGGTGGCTCAGTGATAGGAGTGTGAGAGCCTGATTTTGACCCTCGGCACCACCAAACCAAGAAACTGCATGATTTATTCTATTCTCTGAGTGGAGTATAACACAGACATAAATGGTGGTTGGTCTATACTGAAATCACATATATGTTGAAATGAAATACTCGAGTTCAGGAAAAAGAAATTCGCCCCCACTAATTGGAGCGGGTGGGAGGGATGACGAATCACACCTGATGGTGGTCAGGGTTTACTCCTGGCTCTGCATTCCAGGATCGCTCCTGGCTGGACTCAGGGGACTAGAGAGGTACCATGTATGAAACCTGGATAGGCCTCAATCACAGCAAGTGTCTTACCCATTGTGCTGTTGCTCCAGTCCCTCGTCCCCAGTCATTTCAGAGGACTCCCAGTTGGAGTGGGAAATTGTGGTACATCTTTGCTAAGAACCACGGGTCTGAGTTGCCTCGATGATTTCAGTGCAAACCCCATCTTTCACTGGCTGGCTGACTTGGACAAGCAACTTTCTCTCTCCGAGACTCAGTGCCAAACCCCACCCACGATGTGAAAGCAAACATCAACCAGGGCTACCAAAAGGCCCATGTACATATAAATTATGCAAAGGACACTGTACGTGCTTGATCAATGGCAGAAATTATAATGCTCAAGTTTGTGCCAACCCCATTTTTGGCTATCCCCATTTTTTTTTGTGTTTTGTTTTGAAATTTGGTACCACATCAGGCAGGGCTCCAGGCTTCCTCCTGGCTCTGTACTCAGGAATCACTCCTAGCTACCATATAGGGTGCTGGGGATCAAAACCTGGGTTAAGGGCATGCAAGGAAACCACGGTACTATCTCTCCAGTCCTAATCCCTCTTTTCTGGTGCAGTGAGTGCTAAGGTCCTGCAGATGCTTGGGGTGGGACCAAGGTAGGCCCCCCAGAGCTGCTCAAGAGCCTGCCAGCTGGCTGCACCCACAGTGCCCATCCACCTCCTTGACTGCTCTCCCCTTGACGCCCAGGTACAAATGATGGCTGGTCCCCTGAGAGTGGCACTGGGCTCTCTGGCCACCACTAATGGCAGAGCAAATGGGACCAGCTTCAAGAAAGGAAATCACCCACCTGGGGCCAAGTTCCATTCATTCCCCTTCTGGGAATATGCTTCAAGGAACAAACTACTGAATCCAGAAACAATTTGGACACCACCATGTCCACAGGAGCATACTTTATTATAAGGAAGACACACGAATAATAATGGATACTTCTAGGTTGTTTACTCTTTGCTGAGGGCGATACACAATACACGCACAATCTCATTGTGTCCTAAAGTCACTTCTACAGGTGCCTTCTATGATCAGCCCCTTTTCAGAGCAGAGAAAACTGTCACTCATTGAAGTTAAGTCACTCCCATTCCCCAGGGTCACCCAGCTGGAAATAGGCAAGCAGGATTTGAAGCAGGTTTTAGGGTTCCAGTGTCACTCTTTAACTATAAGACTCCACTAATTCCTAATTCCTTGATTAAAATCTTGTTTTTAAGGTTTTTTAAGGGACTGGAGTGATAGTACTAGTGTTTGTTTTGCATGTGGCCACCCCAGGTTCAATCCCCAGCATCCCATATGGACCCTGAGTACTGCCAGAAGTAATTCTTGAGTTCAAAACCAGGAGTAACCCCTGAGCATCACTGGGTGTGGTCCAGAAAAATATAAAATAAATTTTAAAGAAAGATTAGAATTAAAAGACCACCAAACATGATGACCTCTCAGTGTCTGTGTTGCAAGCCATAATGCCCAAAAGTAGAAAGAGAGTATGGGGAATATTGTCTGCCATGGAGGCAGGGGGAGGGTGGGAAAGGGGGATATACTGGGGATATCAGTGGTGGGGAATGTGCACTGGTGGAGGGATGGGTGTTTGATCATTGTGTGATTGTAACCCAAACATGGAGGCTTGTAACTATCTCATGGTGATTCAATAAAATTTTTTAAAAGAATTTTAAAAAAAAACCACAAACAGTTCACACTGTTCATTTCTGGGTAGCAAATACATCTAGGATAATAAACCTGTGTTTGTCTAAAGTTTCCTGTATTTTCCAAATTTCAGATACTGAGCACATGTGTGTTTTTCCTTAGTAGAAACAAGACCTCCCCTTCATCTGCATTACAAGGCACCCATCGTATCTATAATTAGCAGTTACTTCTGGATTATTTACCAAAGTCCCTTTGCCTGCATGAGCATGGCAAGACTTAGAAGCCTGCATGTTTTACTCACTGCTCAGTCTCCACCCACTGGAATACAGTAGGCTCATAACTTCCATCTTTCCAATAAATCACACCATCCTTCCACTCTAGGAAAGCTCCTAGCTGCTCAGTATTCCCATCTGTAAGATATAGGTCATCACATCTGTCATGAGAACTAAATGACCTCATGGAAGTGAAAATCTACGTTTAAAACTTTCTATTTTCTTGAGCCCCATCCTTCCTTCTGCTCCCAGCCCTTCCCTCCCCTCCCTACGCCTTCTCACAGTGTCTGGGTTTAAAAAAAAACAACAGAATCAAATTCCATTTATCCTTACCTCTAAGACATCGATGTCTGCATGGCTGAAGTCAATGTTGAGGATTTTGGGGAGAGGGACACCAGAGCCCAGCATTGCTGTGAAAATAACCAGTGGAGTGAGGTCACAGGGGCCAAGAGATACCAGCCTTAAGGAAGCCACTAGTGTTCGCAAGAAGACTGCCTGGAAGGCCTTCGTCCATGTCATTGGTCCTGCCCAAAGCACAGGCCCTCTGCCTGCTTGCTGAGTTCTGAGCCTTCCCTGAGACTGCTGTGTGTCACCTTCCTCAGTGAGGCTTTTTAAACCATGGACCAAGCAACTCTGAGCTCCAGCTGCTCCTCCAGAACCCCTCTGCTACAGAAATCACAAAATATTAGTGATCTGTCCTTGTCTCTGTCACAGCCCCCAGCAGGCAAGAGCTGTATCCCCAGCGTCATCCCATGGAGAGAGAGCACAGGTGCTTGGGCAAGGATGCAGAGACACCCAACACGTGATCGCCACCAGGCACATCGCTGGGGGTTAGAGACAGTCTCTTCAGACCTGAAGATTAGTGTTCAGGAAATAAAGACACAAGAGGGGCGACAAGGAGGGAAGGGATGGTGGGGAGACTGGCAGACTTCCTGGCTCCGGCAGATCTTCTCAGAGAGCCAAGGACATAGCAAAGCACCCCCCAGAGAAATATATTCGACACTTCCAGAACTCCCTTGGCCACAGAACCCTTTCCTCAGTGTATATTGTGGGAGTCTTATTCTAGAGAAACCACTTTGGAAATCATGGATCTAATGCAACCTCTCCCTTTGGAGAATGGTAAATTGCATGGTGGTAGTGAAATTAGACTTGCCGTCAGGGTAACACCACCTCTCTGTGACCAAACTGGGACTGAGTCCCTATCTCTCTCCTCCCATGTCCACCTCGTTCAGCCAAGCTCCTCCCCTGGGCACCAGCTCTCACCGTTCATCGAAGGCATAAATGCCAGGTCAAAAATCTTCCCGACCAGCATCTCCATGAGGCCAACCTGGAGGGGAAGAAGAAGTTAACTGGACCTTGGGTTGGCTTAGATCTCAAGAGCTCCTTGAGTCATCCCTTCCTTGAGCAGATAAAGGCTTTGTGGGGCAGGGAAAGGCTCTGGGGAAACACAAGAGCCGGTGGTCAAAGCCTCTGGGACTCCAGCACCCCAGCAAATGAACCACTCCAGGCACATCCGGTCCACTGGCTCTGGAGCTGAGTGATGCTGAGACAGACCTGGAGTGCTGGCATGTGGCATCCGGTGAGGCAGGGACTAAGAAGCTCAGTTCCACTCCGGGAGGTCTAGAGCGGCTCACTCCAGATCCATGCCTTCCACTAAGCTTGGGCAATGCCAACCAACTCCAGCTGGGATAAGAGCCTGACGTGCCGGCCCCTGGGGTTGTGTGTCACCAAGTGGCAAAGGTCCCACCTCCAACCAGAAAGGACTGGGCAGCCCCTTTTCTCCACACCAGCGGGGAGTTAAAACAGGCAGCACCATGGACAGCGCAGAGGGCGCCCTGAGCCCAGCCGGGACCTGGTGGGCCTCCTGCTGTGACGCAGGCCTGAGAGTGCTGATACAGACAGGTGGACTTCACGGCTCCCCAAGTCCCCGCCACCTGCACCGGGGCTGCCACCCCAAGATCTTGCCCTGGGGCCTGGGCTTGGTACTCACATCAAAATTGCCCACATTTGAGGTTCTGAGGTTGAGGCTGGTCCTGAGATCAAGAAAACAGCCCATTAGAAGCAGTGAACTCGGTAAGAGACTCACAGTTCAACAAGCCCACAGGAGTCCCATCACTCTTCGGGAGACTGCCTCCTTCTGGGGCTGCGGAGATGTCCCAAGAATAATGCAGCCCACCTACGGTTGCCCTGACCCAGCAGGCCAATCCCAAACCATGACTCCACCATCTACACTCAGCTTGAATGGGAGCTATGCCACCGCTACCTTCTAGCGGTGTGTTCCAGGACAAAATACTTAACCCTGTCTGCTTCCATTTCCTCCTCTGCAAAGTGGGGTAGCTGCAAGAACTCAGTGAGGTCAGTAAGGCTGACCTTGAGCCCAGCCTTAGCAGCAAGCCTGACACGCGATGGCTGCTAGTCCTGGCCAGGAGGGAGCCGAGCCCCAGGGGTCATGGGCCCACGGCAGACGGGAGAGCCCAGGACTCAGTCCTGAGCCGGCCCACAGCTCTGGCTGTTGTGCTATTCGCAGTGGGAATATCTGGGGCTCAGGCGCAAGGCTTGACCATGCCTCAGTCTCCCTGCATCCGGGCCTCACCTGCGCATCTGTGCTCTGACCAGAGAGAGAGGCCAGACCAGGCTTGCCCGCCAGGCAGAGCTTCTGGCTCCTGGTCAGCCCTGGATCTCTGACCAGCATCAGATGCTGAGCAGCTCCTCTCACGGGGGCCGTATTCGTGAATTATCTGTGAACACTCTCCAGCAGTGAGGCATGGCTGGGAGTTTCACCTCCAGACTCGTCTCAGCTTGGAAGCGAAGGCTCCTAATATGGCACTTACGTCCACAGGTGTTGAAGTTTCGTGGATTTCAGCACCTTGAGGGTTCAACTCAATGCGTGGCACATAAAAAGGACCCAACCCCTAACTGTTATTACTGCTAGCCTCGTGAGTCCTGTGAGAGGAGAATGACTGTTCTCTTCTCCAGAGGAGAGAACTGAATTTCTGGGGACAGAGTCACTTGGCGTCGGCCACCAGCCTGTCTGGGGTCGTTGCTGGGATTCGACCCCAGACTACGCTGCTCCCAGGTCTGTGCTTGTCACCAATCCTTGGAGATCAGCCCACAGGTCCTGAGTGAGTAAAATCACCCCTGAACTTCAGTATTATCCTCTTTGAAGTGGGGGTGGAGGCTCAGGGAGATGTGCCAACCGGCTGGAGCACATGCTTTGCACCCAGGAGCCCCGGGTTTGATCCTCTGCCTCTCCTGATCACTGAACCAACTGCAGAACAGACCCTGAGCCAGAACCAGAAATAGCCCCTGAGCACACCTGGTGTGACCCCCGAACCAATAAGTTAATAAAATGGAAACGCAGTTGGCCTGGGTCCGCAGGACCAGAGCGAGCCAGACAGGGTGAGCAGGTAAAGTCCCAAAGTCCCTGTGTGGAGCTGGGCTCCATCCTCGACAGTGAAACGACTGGTTGGCTGTGGTCTCTGTGTGTGAAACACACGGCTTCGCCCACCGGCTCATGCCAGGGCTCTGGGCAGTCAGAAGCTCATTTCGCCTTTTCTGTGCCTTAGCTCTTCCTGCCAGCTCACCATGCCAGGGGGTACCTCCCCAAAGAAGCCTTCCCGAGGAGCAGGAGCCCGACTGCAAACCACCCCCTGCCCCTTACTTGTCCAGCTTGGCGTCGATCATGAGTTTATCTCCCTCCACGGAAAAGGTGGCCAAGAGCTCCGTGTCCTGGAGGGAAGGAAGGAGAGGGACGGTCAGGCCATGGCTGGGCTGGGGTGTCCTCAAGCGCTTGGGCAAATGCCCTTTCCCAAAGCAGAGCCTGAGCGTAACCTACACTCAGCATCTGAGGCAAGACTGAGAGCGGCATGGCTGGCGTGCGGCTTTCTGCCAGCTCCATGGGCACGGGCAGAGTGGGCGTTTCTCAGAATGACAATCATCGAATACCAAGTCAGGAGGGTGGACAGTGTCAGGGGGTGTGGGGGGACCTGAGCCAGGGGGACCCACTTCAGGTGAGCCAGTGCAGGTGGCACCGGGTGCCACTGTCTCTCCCCATTGGAACTCCCCATCCCTGGAGATTCAGTCCAGATTCAGCCCTCTGCCCTCTGAACCCTCTTGTCCCTCCCTGCTTCTGCCCAGAATAGAGGACGCCAACAAGTTCAGGCGATATGACAACGACCAAGATTGGGGCAGTGAGGATGTTCTGAGAGCTTGGATGGCACCTGGTCAGACCCGGCAGGCCCCCCGTGCCTGAGCACTTAAACAGACGCCTGAGCCCAGGATGGATGGGCCAGGTGGGCAAAGAGGCATGGGCGGGTGGTCCGGCAAGGTTTCTGAGGGGCTGATATTCAAGCAGAGAGGGAAGGGAGGAGAGAAAGGAGGTAGCAGGGAAGAACACTTCAGGTGAGGGGAGAATGTGGGTCAAGACCACAGGGCCCAACACTTTCGAGAGACAGGAGTGGCCAGGAAGGGCTCGTGGACCTGGGTAAGAGGCTGGCTTTTGCTTCGGGATTGAAAGAAAATCTTGAGCAGGGGAGGAACATGATTGCCAGAGGATTTCACTCTAGGAAATCATTGTAGAAATGGTTTTATCTGCGGTTAATACCAGCCAGGTACCAGGGACGAGAGCTCGGGCACTGTCCTTCTCTGCACCCTGTTGAAAGCATGCCATGGAGAAGGCACTTGCTAAGCCCCACTGGGTGCAGGGCGAAGGCCGGCTCTGCCACCGGCCACGCTGTAGAGCCAAAGGGACTGAGAACCAGCCCATGGATGGACCCACAGAGTGACAGGCCTGGCCCTGCCTTTGTCCCCCCGTGGTGGAAGACCAGGCCGGGCCCAGAGGACAGACTCGTCGAGCGGGCTCAGCTGGCAGTGCCAAAGCCCCTGTTCCAGCCAGCCCATCTGGCCTCTCAGGCGAGCTCGCAGTGACCAAGGTGACCGGGGGCCGGGAAAGGGGTCTGCAGACTCCAGGAAAGCCGTGGCTACTCCCCAGACACTCACTGCATCGATGAGGCAGATGGTGGTCTCCACGTCATTGGGGTTCGAGACGGTGACCTCGGCCGTGGCAAACACTTTCACAATCGCGTTGTCCTTCTGCAGAGTCACTGTGGGTGGGTTTGGAACCTGGATCCTGATGACGAGTGGGCGGGATTCGGGGTACTGCTGGAACACCTGGGGACCACGACAGGGTTAGGGTGAACCGGATGCTCCATAACCGGGAGAAGAAGGTGCCGAGGGGTCCTCGGACACCTGGGTATGCACAGCACAGCTGGGTGGAGCTGGCAGGGCCTGCTAAGGCTAAAGGGTGGTTCCTAAAACTCCTCATCTAAACAGCCTCATCCAGCTGTTTGCAGCTGGAGCCTGCAAGCAGCAGGCAGACGGAATACCGCCAGGGGGACAGGACACCGGCTGCCACTCCGGGCCATGCACATCCTGCCACTGTGAGGTTCAGGTGGTGGAGTCAGCAAAGCTTTACCCTAACGCACCACACGTGGCGCTGCTCCAAGTGCCAGCCAGTGAGAGGCAGCCCAGACACCGGGGATGTGCTCATAAGAGAAGGGACTCAGGGGCTGGAGTGATAGCACAGCAGGCAGGGCGTTTGCCTTGCACGCGGCCAACCTGGGTTCGATTCTCAGCATCCCCTATGGTCCCCTGAGCACCGTCAGGAGTAATTCCTGAGTGTATGAGTCAGGAGTAACCCCTGTGCAACGCCGGGTGTGACCCAAAAAGCAAAAAAAAAAAAAACAAGAGAGAGAGACGGGGGGAACTCTTCCTCCAGGTCACAGGAGGAAAGGCCAAGTCAACTGACCTAGCCAGCAGCTGAGTGGAGGCCCCAGCCCAGGCCTGTGAGTCAAGCACGGGCCCGCCCCTCTCCCGCCAACTCTGGACACCCAACCTGGAGCAAGAATGACCACACAGTGGGCGTCTCCATGAAGCAATGGAGTGGGGCACAGCTGCCCCCCAGCCTGGATTCACCAGGGTCCCCATAAACCTATGGGGGATGAGGAGTGTCTGCATGCCACAAAGTGATTCCCCCAAAGGCCAATTTACTAAAGGGACAAATCACCGAATGATCCATCTCCCATATTTGCTAAATAACCAATTTGACCCTAATTTACTTTAAGGAATGTTTTTCTTAAATTTATCAAATAAACAATATATGGGGAACCCTACGATGTTGGTTTTATTATTGTCAGTGGTTTCCAGATTTTATCGGTTGAGGCTTTGTGATTCATAGTGCTGTTTAATGATGGCTTCTCACACACATAATTCCAACACACGATGTTAGTTTTGAAAGAAATGCAGCCCAGGGGCCTTTTCTAAGAATCCATTCCTTTAAAAAATCTTTTTTACACAAACCCTTGATCCATCAGCAAATCTGGCCAACTCAGCGAATCCACCTAGCAAAGTGGCTTTCAACAAACCAGTGGTTTGGTGTCCTGATTTTTCCAGGAGAATTTCCAGCCTATTTCTCTGGGGAGGTGGGGTGGGGGGGGTGCTGGTTTCCTAATCACTCCCACCCCCATATACAGAATTTTCAAAAATAAACAGCACCTTTCTTTTAGAAGCACCTCAAATTCTCTCCCCATCACAACAGGAGACCAGATACCTCTGGGGATTCCACCGGGGCCTAATTCCCAAGGGACATTGCTCTGTGTCCAGCCCAAACCCCCGCCGCCCCCCCCCCCGCAGGCCGACCTAGCACCCTATCAAGCCCCAAGTCTTCTGCTCCAGCCCACCTGTGCCTCCTGCCTGAGCTTTAGTTGGTGTGCTTATTCCTCCTGTCCCCCTGAGTGGGATGATTGGGACTAAATAGAGGTTTCTGGAACTGTCCTCATAAATGTTTAAGGGCAGTCCAGTTCATATAGCACCCAGGGGCCCACCTGCACTGGTACTGCCCCTAGCTCCTGCCATGCAGCGTTCAGTCACAGGAGGGCAGCAGCGGCCCTGCCCAGACGCCATCCCCTCTCCCCGTCTGGGTTCCTCCTAGCTCTAAACAGGCCCTGGAGAAAAGAAACTTTTTCTTCTAAGACGGCTGAGGATGATAGCCGCTTTCATGCCTCTAGAATGCTACAGAAGGTGCACTTCCCTGCTAGGCACAGAGTAAAGGGATGAGAACCAGGGTCCGAGAGGCACACAGAAGCGCACTCGCTCTCTTCTTAGCAGGGATTTGCTCCTGTGCACAAGAACAGGATCAAGGGGCTGGAGCGATAGCACAGCGGGTGGGGCATCTGCCTTGCACGCAGGCGACCCGGGTTTGAGTCCCAGCATCCCATATGGTCCCCTGAGCACCGCCAGGAGTAATTCCTGAGTGCAGAGCCAGGAGTAACCCCCAGTGCATCTCTGAGTGTGACCCAAAAAGAAAAAAAGAAAAAAAATAGAATAGGAACAACATTTATGGCTGCTCTGTGCCGGGGCCAGACCCCTCCCGACGGCCCAGTCCGACAGCCCCCCCTGGGATGATAGGGATCATGACGCCCACTTTCCAGGTGAGACAGAACCAGCCGTGAGGACTCAGAGTCTTGTGTCTCCTGGAAAGTTCCAGTCTCACCCATTAGCTCCGTGCCCTGGGTGTGTCCTCCCCCACCCCCAGCCCTACTACCCTCCCAGCACCTGTGGGGCAGGTGTCCGCAGCCGGGGCTCAGAGTGTTACAAACTCCTGCCCTGGCCCGGACGAGAACAGGCTAGTGGGCGGCTCCCTGAGGGCCCCCGGATCCTTCCGCCTTCATCAGGACACTGAGACAATGAGGGGGTGCCAGAGTCTCCCTCCCAAGGATGGGAAGCCCCCTCTCAACTGGCTCCCAAGCTGAGGCTCCCTGGGGTCCACCCCGCCCCCGGCTTGTACATACCTTGGGGATCAGGGCGCCCAGGGTGGACGTGGTCAGTGGAGGCAGATCGTCAAACTGCAGGAGAGAAGGAAGGCTGGTGAAATTTCGCCATTTCCCCCAGGCCACAGGGACCAGGGGGGGACCCTGGGGAGCTGCTGATAGTCAAACCTGCCCCCTTCGCAGTGCGTGTGTGGCGGGGGGTGGGGGGGCCACTCACTGTGCCATCCGTGATGTCAATGTTCAGGGCCCCTTGCTTCTGCAGGAGGGTCAGCACTGAGCCCAGGAAGTTGGCAGAGATGGCCAGCTGGGAGTTGGTGTTGTCGCCCATGGGGGGCAGGTCCGGCATCTTCTGCTTGGGGCTCACTTGCGGCCGCCCCAGGGGGTAGTCGATGAGATCTCCTCCGGCCTCCCCAACCAGAGTCTGGGGGAGCAAGGGGAAGGTGCTCGCAGGGAGGGGTTCGGGGGGGAGCCTGGGGCCGGCTGGGTCAGGCCCTGACTCCCCCCAGGAGTGTTCCTGGCTACACCCACTGTGGGCCAGACGGAGGCAGTGCCACAAGGGCGCCCCCGCCAGGCAGGGAGTCACGGGTGACACTCCGGCTGACCCCACTGACAGTTGCCCGTGATCGCCATCGTGGCTCTCGCCTGGCATTTTAAAGTGTGGGACATGAATCCTTTCCCCTCGGCCTGCTGGCGAGAGGCGTGTTAGCGTGTCTGCTAGAGTGAGTTAGCGTGTCCGCTAGAGTTGAGTCAGCATGTCCACTTGAGTGAGTTAGCGTGTCCTCTAGAGTGAGTTAGTGTGTCTGCTAGAGTAAGTTAGCATGTCGCTAGAGTGAGTTAGCATGTCGCTAGAGTGCGCTAGCATGTCCTCTTAAAATGAGTTAGCGTGTCTGCTAGAGAGTTAGCACCCATGCAGTAGACACTGGTGACCTGCTCTTTAAAGGTCGGAGTCCTCTCCTACAAGCCTCTGTGTGGTCTATCTCTGACCCCTTCACCTGCCACCACCTCTGCACCCTCACCTTGGTCCTCCCCACGCCCTTTCCCTCTCCCCCGCCTTCTCTTGCTGCAGGCCCTCATGGAAAGTTCTCATTGCAAGTCACATGCTCCAGGAAGCCTCTGTAACATCCCTGGTTCCTGTCCTCCCTTTGGCTCTCATAGCCCAGAACTCCCTTTCACAGTGCTCATCATCTATAGCCATATGTATTGATTGAGGGATCCTGGGTTGGCCTCTCCTCTCCGCAAAATCGCAACTTTCCCTTTGGCCAGAGGACACCCCTCGCTCCCCACCGCACCCCAGCCCTCGCTCAGAGCCCGGCACACAGAACCACACGGCAAACATCTGTGAGCTGACTAGTGGTGAAACGTCAGGGTGTGTGTGACGGTACACGTGTGTGCGCTGTGCCGTGTAATGAGCAGATGGAGGTGCACTTGTGTCCTGAACCTGATCCGGTGGGGGAGGGGAGACACGTGGCCAGGGGACGAGCGTTCGGGAGCCACCCAGAGCCAGGGCCAGGTGCAGTGGTGCGCTGGACATCAGCCCATACTTGCTCAGAAGAGCCGGGTCCGCATCTCCCGATTTACCTTGGCAATCAGTAAATCTGAAACCGGCCTCGGTGGGCATGTTTCTGCCGTGGAGACCAGCCGGCATGCCAGGGCCCGAGGCCTCTGCTGGCCAGAGGCACTTCCTTCTCCAGCAAACCCCAGCCCTTGGTAGCAGCCTTGGGCCAGCTTGTCTGGGTTCAGATTCCAGGCTCACGTTCAGATGCTGTGTGACCTTGAGGATGTGACTTAACCTCTCCATGCCTTGGTTTTCCTGCTGAGCACGCCTACCACATATGGAGTTGGGCAGGATCACACACATAAGACACTGAGGATGTGCCTAGCACGGGGTGAGGCATCCCGGAGGTGCTGGCTGTGGTGGTGCTTCTAACACTAGGAGGTCTCCGATCATTAAAGAGGAAAGACTCTTGCTGAAACGCTGCCCCCCAGGATCTTAGCAAACACCGTGGGTGGGGGTGGGGTGGGGAATCTCATGCCCTTGCCCCTGGGGAAGCAGCCACCTCCCCAAGCCCCGGGGCCCGGCACTCACATTGAGGTCCAACTCCAGAAATTCCCCGGTCACAAGCGGAAGACTGGAGAACGTATACTGCACACTCCCCAGTATCCCCAGAGGAATCAGAGCTGCAAGCGAAGATGGGGGTCACGGAGAGGCCAACATCTGTCCAGATGCCTCCCCTCCACGGGCCCAGAGCATAGTAGTGCAGCGATGGGCAGCTTCAGTCACCATGGAAAGAACCTGAGTTCCAGGTTCAAATCCCACCTCTGCCCCCTGCTCACTGTGTGACCTCACCCATGACACTGCACCTCTCTGAACCTCAGTTTTCCCCTCTGTCCAATGGGCTTCATGGAACTCCTGGACACTACTGGAAGGAAGGGTCCAGGCAAGGAAGTCCTGGCTACCGATAAGCTTTGTAAACCCTGAGGTGGTATGCACCAGGGAACACATTTCAGGGTTCCGCAAGACGGTGCTAAGTTGGATCTAGTGTAGCCCAGACTGCTGGTGCCCAGTGCTGCCTCCTTCTGTGCTCTCCCTCCCTGGCCAACTGCCCTGCGTGAGAAAGCCATCCTCAAACTGCCTGGAGAGGAGGGGGAGGGGAGCACCCTCGGGGAGCACCGCCCTGGACGGATGTCGAGGTTGTGCACCTCGCAGGGCACACACTCCCAGCCCCACGGAATGGGCTTGCCTTCCGGAAGGCACCCTCGGACCCCAGACTCAGCTGACGTGGGGGTCCTGCAGGCCCTGGACTGACTCCTCCCCCCTGCGCTGCTGGCTCTGTGGCCCTGGGTGGCCAAAGCTGAGCCCTCACTTGAGCGGGGGCAGCCCGGGGAGAGTTTCTTCAGCCCCGGGGCAGCCAGGCTGAGCAAGGCCAGCCTCCTGGTCCGGAAGGGACAGTGGGGGTGGTGTCAAGAGGGAAAGGCAGAAGGGCCCTCTCCCGCCACACGGGCCAGCCCGAGAGCTAAGTCCACGGAGTGTCTCCACGGCTGGCGAGATCGGGCAGCACCCAGGACTTACAGTCCACGAGACCCAGCTGGTCGTTGACAAGTCCCAGCACCACGTCCACGATGGGGCAGAGCTGGAGGGGAGAGACGGCAGGGAGAGGGTACAGTGTGTGGCTGGGGGCGCAGGGCGTGGGGACAGGGATCGCCCCGGGTTGCTACTCTCCGCTCGTGCTCTGCTTGGTGCTGGCCTCCCACCACCTCAGGAAAGGTCCTCGGGACTCCCATTTTACAGATGGGAACACTGGCGCTGGGGGAAGGGTGAGTGCACGCCTGAGCTGGGGCGCCTGACCAGCCAGCAGGACCGTCTCCGCTTCCTCTCCTTTCACTCATCTGTTCCTCTGTCCCTCGGGCCTCTTCCAAGACCCTCGAGGACCTGCTTCAGCCTGCTGGCATCCCCAACCCACCAGACCCCTGCAGGCCCATAGAATGAAGCTGGTTGGGGGCCCCGGGCCCAGGGAAAGTCTGCCCCCCCGCCCCCAGAAGAGGTGCTCACCAAGTCAGGGAGGACGTTGGCCAGGACTCTGTTCACTAAGTTGTCCACAAGGTTGGGCAGAAGCCTACGGAGAGAGCACTGGGGTGAGAGGGGCTTGTCCTCCTGCCCAGAGTTGGGGTCTCGAACCCAAGTTCTGACTGAAGTGTGAGAGCCCTTGAATGATGAAAGATTGTTCTGGAAGCTGGAAGACTGTGCAGCTTCACCCTAAACGTGGTTGGCGGCTACCCAGGAAAACTGTATTTTCATCCATCCATCCCTCTATCCGTCTATCCGTTCATACATCCATCTGATCCATTCATCCACATACCTGTCCATTTACTCATCCATCCATCCATCCATCCATGCAACTATCCATCTACCACTCATCCATCCACCTATTCATCTATCCGTTCATTTATCTATTCATCCACCTACCCATTTATTCATCCATTCACCAATTCATTCATCTACCCATCTACCCATCCATCCATCCATCCACTCATTCAATAAACAACTTTTTTTCTGAGCTCTATAATGGGACAGGTCCAGGTTGGAAGGTGCCTGATGTTCAACTGCAGAATTCATCCCCTCCTGCTCCTCTCCCCACCTGAGGGCTGTGCGTTACAGCTCGGTGTAATCTCCCCAAAGGGAAACTGAGCACATCACGTCACCCATGCACCTAGCACGATACTAGCCTATCGTGAGAGCTCAATGTATGTGTGTGGGAGAGAAGAAAGGGGTGATGATGGCCCATGAAATGTGCTCATTGGGGGCTGGAGCCATAGTCCAGCGGGGAGGGCGTTTGCCTTGCATGCGGCCAACCTGAATTTGATTCCCTGCATCCCATGAGGCCCCCTGAGCACCGCCAGGAGTGATTCCTGAGTGCAGAGCCAGGAGTGACCCCTGAGCATCACCAGGTATAACCCAAAAAGTCAAAATAAATATAAACAAAGTGAAATGTGCTCGTTGGTCCCCAAGAGAGAAGCAGAAAAGATGGGGCGTGCAGTGGTCCTTCTAAGGACCAAACAACTGAGGTCTAGAATGCCTCCATATGAAGTTCTAAATGTATCACCCAGCTCTAATCTAATCCTTCTAGCCAATTCATTCAGAGAGGAGAGAGGTCACTGATGCACAGACAAAACACATAGCTGGACAGACAGACAGACTCGATCCCGAGTATTAAGTTTCCCAAGTCCCCGCAGTGAGGACAAGATGAGGCAACGTGGGACTACTCCAATAGAGTGTGCCCGGCAGTCAACGACTAAAGTCCTTAGAACATCCCTCTCCCGTGGCTGGAGACAGTGCGGGGATCCAAGTGCTGGTCAATCCCCAGCACCACGTGGTCCCCCAGGATCTGCCCTGTAGAGGCCTGGCAGACCCTGAGCGCCTCCAGTGTGACCTAAGGAGTCCCAGCACCACAGGGCCCATGCAGCCCATTTGGCCTCTCCGGAAGGGTCCCCCCACCCTGGCCTCCAGAAGACCACTGAGGAGCCCTCCCCGACAAGATCCCCTTCCCCTACCGCCGTGCATCTCTGCTTCTGTCCCTCCCAACCCCACACCTAGCTGGCCTAGTTTAACAAAGCAAAAACCTTTTTTTTTTAGGGTGTGGGGGCTCCACCTGTCAGTGCTCAGGGGACCATATGGCACGTGGCTGAACCACATGGCTGAACCCAGGCCGGGCGTGTGCAAGGCAAGCGCCTAATCCTCCGTACTGTCTCTCCAGCCCTACCAAGAACTTCTTGAGAAGAAGTCCTAATAAGGGGGCTGGAGTGATAGCACAGTGGGTAGGGCGTTTGCCTTGCATGCAGCCGACCCGGGTTCTAATCCCAGCATCCCATATGGTCCCTGAGCACCGCCAGGAGTAATTCCTGAGTGCAGAGCCAGGAGTAACCCCTGTGCATCACCGGGTGTGACCCAAAAAGCAAAAAAAAAAAAAAGTCCTAATAAGACTTCAGACTTACTAACATGTCTTAGAACATTTCCCTGCACCTTCAGTCACCCCCACGTCCCAGCTGGTGAGCGAGGGCTTGTGGGGGGGGGGCTGCAGAGGTGCCCCAAAGTTTCCCAGCGAGGAAGAGGATGAGCACTTAGCTGGGGGGAGGGGGTGCCAGGTCAGCCCAACCCCCCCCCGTGACCCCCCTACCCACTAGTCCTCACCCTCGCAGCAGCTTGACCTTGATGCCCCCCAGGAGGGTGTCACACCGCTCAATCACCAGCCTCGGGTAGCCGGTGCGGTCCATGGTCAGCCTGACCTTGGCCGTGATGTTCACCTCCACCGCGATGTCCAGGAAGCCGATCAAGCTGTGAAGGGTCATGGGGCCAGGGGCAATGGGTCAGACACCCCCTCCCTCACCGCCAGGAGGTCTTGGAAACAGGGGCCAGTGATCAGAAACAGGGCCCTCTGGGTCAGACCTTCCTCTGGGTGGACCTGCTGCCTTCTCGAACATGTCACCCGTTGTCACCCTTCATGACTGGCACCCCCAAACCAACAGGCTTCCATGGCCCCTGGGGACACAGGTTCGGCTCTCTGTCCCCCATGAGGAGTGCTGCAGGGGCCGGGACAGGGGTCACTTCTGACTGTCCGGCACACATCCAGCTGGGTGCAGACGGCCTCGTCTCTTGGGCATACACCCTGGGCATGTGCATCCTCCAGGGCCCTCCCAGCGCCAGCCATATCCGGACACTCAGGGTCGCATGTCTCTGCTGTCCTGCCCTGTGTCCACCCGGGAATGGAAGTGACCAATGGCCCTCAGGGAAAGACCCTACGGCTCACCCAGGCTAGAGGACTAGCCCAGGGTCACAGTGCTTGGAAGAGGGGATTCAGATGGAATCTGAATTGCTGAGTGCTCCATCTGAATCTGAGTGCTCCCGAGAGCCCTCACCACACAGGGCGGCAAGCGGAGCCCCAGGGGCCAGCCCTGCCCACACTGGAGCCCCGTTAGGTCTTGGTGGACAGGAAGCTGCAGTGGAGAGGAGGGACCCCACCTGCCCAAGCATTCCCAGCCAGGACGGGGCCTGGGGACCCAGCGCCCAGGGCACGCACCTCTTCCCGTTGATAGCCACACGCGTGTACAGGCTCAGGTAGACACCCACGCCCGGCAGGAGCCGCACGGACACCCGGGGCAGAGTCAGCTCCACGATGCGCAGCCTGCACGGGAGGTAGTGGTCAGAGCCGGCCACCCCGCGTGCCCCAGCTCACCCCGGGGGTCCCCCACCTCACTTCTCCATTCTGCACCCCACCCGGCTCCCGACTCCGCAGAGACCCAAAGCTAGTGACGAGAGTTTGGAAAACAGAGATGCTGCCAGAACCACAGCCCTGCCTTGCCCCCTTACGCCCCGGGGGTTCCCTCGGGAGGCTCTGTTTCCCGTCAAGAGGCCCTTCCTGCTGCTTATTCCTCTCCTTCCGCCTGGTTCCCCTGACACCTGCCCACTGTCCTCTCCCTCCAGGAAGCCCACCTCCCCTTCTCCCCGTATGCACACCCTCGTTTCTCCAGGACCCCCTCTGCACTGTCCCTGACCACTAGCTTCCATGCCACCCCCAGACTGCAGATCCCGGGAGAATAGGGAGTGTGGCCGTGGGCCACAGGTCCTTGGGATCAGGGCCCTGAGGCCACCCCACGGTCATCCTAGTGGAAACCCTAAATAACTGTTCTGGGAGTGGATCTCGGGGATGAGAGGGTTAACAGATGCAGAGATTTAAATTCTCCAATTCTGTGGCTTGAATATTCCAGCTATGGAGGTTCTGCAGATAAGGGAAACTAAGGCAGAAAAGAAAGACTCACTACCACACAGGGGAACAAAGACTTGGGTGGGGACTCAGATCCCAGGATGTGTATGGAAGCGCCCCCAAACCACACCGCTTGGGACTTAGAGCCTGACAACTGCCCCTCCCCCACCCCAGGCCTCTTGAGGGGAAGGCGCCTCTGTTTGTAGGTGCACTGAGGGGGCTTGCCCGGGGCAGCCTGGCCCCTCCTTACCCTGTGATGCCCTGCACGGTGCTGATGATGCCGCCCTCACCGAGCACGCCCAGGACGCCTCCTCCTCCAAGAAGTCCTCCGTCACCAAGGAGACCACCTCCGCCGAGCAGGCCACCTTGGCCCGCCAAGATGCCATCCGCCGCCAGCATGCCGTTGGTGCCCAGCAAACCACCTGGGCCCAGTGCCCCGGTGGCCAGGCCGGGCGGAAGCTCTCCCGGTCGCAGCTCTCGCCGGTGAAGCCGGCCCACGGTGCCCGTACCTTCCGCTGACCTATACCGCCCGTGGCCCCTGTGGGCGGCATACTCGTTCTGGCCACTCCGGAGGTCCCTGACGCTGCCGTCGGACTC
Organism: Sorex araneus; assembly: GCF_027595985.1. Classification (NCBI taxonomy): domain Eukaryota; kingdom Metazoa; phylum Chordata; class Mammalia; order Eulipotyphla; family Soricidae; genus Sorex; species Sorex araneus. Next base: position 116,979,359 of record NC_073306.1, on the reverse strand, counting down.
GAGGATCTCACCGTACCGGTATTTGCCCCCCAGCTGGGCTGTGTTGTCGTTGGCCTCGATGTGCCCGTACTTGTAATTCCCCCCGAGCTGGTAGCCATTGGTGTACTTAGGGGGGGGGTTGCGGACGTGGAAGTCATTGTAAGGAACGCCACCGACACCTCGGGGGAATTCAGCACGTCTGTAGTCGTCGTAGCGGTGCCGGCCGCCGCCCAGGAGACCACCACCGCCGCCCAGGAGACCACCGCCGCCACCACCCAGCAGCCCGCCACCATGACTGCCGCCACCCCCCAACAGGCCACCACCGCTGCCCCCCAGGAGCCCCCCGCCACCACTGCTGCCACCCCCCAATAGACCACCACCGCTGCCCCCCAGAAGCCCCCCACCACCACTGCCGCCACCCCCCAATAGACCACCACCGCTGCCCCCCAGAAGCCCCCCGCCACCATGACTGCCGCCACCCCCCAACAGGCCACCACCGCTGCCCCCCAGGAGCCCCCCACCACCACTGCTGCCACCCCCCAATAGACCACCACCGCTGCCTCCCAGGAGCCCCCCGCCATGACTGCCGCCACCCCCCAGAAGCCCACCGCTGCCCCCCAGGAGCCCCCCGCCACTACTACCACCGCCCCCCCACGAGCTCTCACTACTGCTGCCACCGCCCAGGAGCCCCCCGCCACCGCCGCCACCCAGTAAGCCTCCGCCGACTCCCCCCAATAAGTCGTCGCCCCCTCCGCCCCCACCACCAAGCAGGCCCCCCAGAAGGCCTCCCCCTCCACCTCCGCCTCCACCGAGCAGCCCCCCCAGGAGCGGCCCGCCACCGTCCCCACCGGCTTTACCCATGGGCACCTCTCTCAGGGCCGAGCGCAGGGCGTCACTCTGCTGCAGGGTGCCCGAGATGGCTGCGGGGAGCAGAGGGGGGGTCAGGGCCGCCTCGCCCCCCCCAGCCACCCCTCTCTCCCCAGCAGTGACCGACGGGGTCTTAGGGCGGGGAGACCCGGCCCGCTCGAGCTCTGGCTAGCTTTCCAGCCGGGCTGGGGTCCGTGGTCCTCCTCGCCCCCCCCCCCCGCCAGTGCTCCATGCTTCATCATTTAAAAAATAACAACAACAGCAACAGCAACAACAATACCCCCTCCACCCCCACCCCCCCCCCCCCCCCGAGAGCTCCACGGACTGACCGGAGCTCACGCACGACATACAGGAAGCCCTGCTGAGACCCCCAGCCACACACAGAGCACTGCCGGGAGCAGGTCCTGAGCCAGGAGTAGGCATAAAGCACTACCAGGCCAGGCATATTTTTTATAAAGAGAGAGGAGAGAGAGAAAGAGAGAAAACTCCATTCCCCGTGCATTCGCCCTGTTGATCCCAGGGAAGGTTAGGGCCGGATTATTACCCGGATTATTGTCCCCCCCACCCCCCGGGTAACGAAGGTTTTGCCTCTCAGGTAGAAATGATCTTCGTTTTCATTCTCCTGAGAGTCAGGCCCGGGAGTATGCTCACTTTTGTGAGACGACAGGAGTGCGGACCCAAGAACAAGGCCTCCTGCAGTCCAGGAACGATGCTCACCTCTCTCCTCTCGCTTAACTGGCCCTTGTTTAACCCTCTGACTATCCTTGAGGTGGAAACTGTGGTTATTTCTACTTTACAGCTGAGGAAACTGAGGCTCAGAGCACTCAAGTCATTACTTAAGGTCACAGTCAGCATTTGAACTGCAGGAAGCTGACCCCTGCCCCAAGCAGGCCCTTAGACACTAGCTCCTTACTCATGACTCCAGTAAAATGTCCCCAGCCTTGAACCCCTGGTACCTCACAGGGGTTCAAGAAAATGATTGTCCAAAGCATAAGGGGAAACGAAAACCCAGAGAGGAGAATTTTTTTTTTTAATCCACATGGCTGAATCTGGCGGTGAAGAGGAGGATGCTAGAGAGCATGACGGTAGGCTGCACTTCTGTCACCCCGCCACCCCCTCGCCACCAGCCGGGACTCACCATTGCTCAGCACATCTTTGGTGACTCTGAGGACAGTGTTTGTGTCTTGGCGGGCACCACACACAGCCGCCACGGTCAGAGCGGCCACGAGCCACGGCGTCCACATGCTGGCGCTGCGTCTGCTGGGGAGACAGTGAGCCCCATGGCAGGGCAGGCTGCCACCCAAGGCCAGAGGACGCCCCAAGATAAAGGAAGGGGGCCCAACGCCAACCCTGGCATGAGGGCCCCAATTCTGATACAGCCCTTCACATCCTTTGCTCACGTTCTGTGCTCTCTGGAAACACACCGCCCAACCCAACCAGCAAAACGTTCCCAAAAGCATGCATGTTGGGTTAGCTCCCAAGGTGAAATTCTCAAGTGGAACCTCGGAGAGCCGTGAGGGTCGCAAACAAAACAGTGGATTGTCGGCCCCCCCGCACAGGCATTGGGGAAAGCTCCCCAGTCACTGCTCATCTGTCCCTCTCTCCCCCTCTCCATCCCTCCCTGGACCCGTCCGTCCTTCTAACCTGCTTCCCATCTCTCCATCATCTGCCGTGGCCCCGCCAGCCAACCGTCACCCTGGGGACAAGGCAGTTCTACATCCTGCATTGCAGACCCAGAGCCCAGGGCAAGAGCCCTCTGGGTTCTAACTCTCAGGCAAGGGACCCTCCCTGGGCACCTCTGCTGCCCCACCTCCTGCCTGTCGGGTCTGGCATACACCAAACGCCCCGTAAACAACAGCGGTTGCTGACATCTGGGGACTCCTGTTTCAGGTCCCCACATGGGGTGATGTGTTGGGAGGCTGGCGGGTGGAGCACTTGAGGGTGACCTTACTTTGCTTCCTCCATGCCCTTGCCCACGCCTCCCACTCCCTCCGCCCTGTCTACCCTGACACAATTCTCGGAGAACCAGCTCAAGACAAGCTGCTGTCTGGGTCACACTGAGAATGTCGCCTGACTCCCCGCCCCCCACTTCTGCACCTGCTCCCTTTTCCCTGCCCCCAGCTCTCTTTCACAAATCCCCCGGTTTCCTCTGCACACCTCCTTCTTCCAGGAGAGTAGGAGGGGTCCTCACTGATGTGAGAGTACAGAGTACTCGGATTCTTCTTCCCTGAACCCCTCTCCTCGTCCTAACCACAGTGCTCAGAAACTTCCTGGTTAGGAATCCCCTGGTTAAAGTGATGGGCCCTGGCAGAGGGATTTCTGGCATCAACAAATGAGCACCAAGCCAAGGGGAGGAGCAAAGGTCCCAGGGCCCCCACGTGCCCAGGGTACATATCTCCTCTTCCCTCTGGCTTCCCAAGCAGGTCTCCCACAAATCCCATTTTCCAGGCGAGAAAACTGAGGCTCAGAGAGGTCACTGAGTGGATCTCCTGTCTGGGATTCCCCAGGCCGCAGCCTTCTCCCCTCCCGCCCCGACATTAAATAGGGAAGGGGTTCCTCCTTACCCCCAGGAGGTCCCTGCTGTCGAGAGGTCCCGGTCACGGGGCCCTCTGCTTTTGGCCAAGACTGGTCACCCGTCAGCCTTATATAGCAGCTGTTGCCTGAGCCCAGACCCAGAGCGGGTCACGCCGTGTAATTACAAGACACCGGAACCCAGATTGGCTCCGCAAATCAGGCCGAGCTCCCAAACCACAAAGGTTTGCGGTTAGCGCCTAATTCCGAGAGCTGTGCTCAGCCCCGGATGGTGTTACACAAGCTGGGCTTTATCAGCCCCTGGTCTGGGCACATTCCTGGAGACCCCGGGGCAGCCCCCCAACGGGAGAGCTGGAAACACCTCCACAAGCTCCTGTATCCTAGACCCAAGGCAGGCTTGTCTGCACCCAGAAGACCTGGACGAGGCTGCCAGACTGGGACCTCAAACCAGGCTGACCCAGGGTGAGGCTGCTCAGCACCCCGACAGCAGCCACTTCCCTCCTCTGAGCCTCCCACTCTTTCCATCTGTGCAATGGGTGCGCGGCTACCTCTCAGTGTCCATTCATGGGACTCAGACTCTGCTATTCACAGTTGGGGCCCGGTGCAAAGAAAATGAGTCACTGTGTTTTTATTGGTTTATTCACTTGTTTGGTTGGTCGGTTGTTAGTTGGGTCTGCAAAAGGTTTGCTTGCATTATTTTGCCGTGGGATGTCGAGATATGTGCAGGAACACCCAGTACCTTGTTCTCTGAGCCCCGCCTGCTCTATGTCCACCAATGCTTTGCTCGATCTGCTCGATCTTTGCTCTTACTGCACATCTGCCTGTCTCTGCTCATGCACTTCAGAGTAAGCTGAAGGCCCCAGAACGTTCCCCTGGCCACGCCAGGCGACACTATGGACTCCTTTCTGCAGCCGTGGAATTAACATACGGCCCTGTTCATGAGTCTTAAGCATTTATTGGTTGATTTCCTGCAATTTCATACAGTCCGGCAGCCCACAGCCCAGTCTAGTTTCCACCAGCCCAGAATATTCCCTCCTGCCCCTCCCAGTCAGTTCCTCGCCCATCACGGGGCCAGAGCAACACTACAGCAGGTCAGGCTGCACTCACGTAGTACGAGGGGGCCCGGGTTTGAGCTCTGGCACCCCATGTGGTCTCCCAAGACCCACTAGGAGTGACGCTTGCACTCAGAGCCAGGAGTGAGCCCTGAGCACCACCAGGTGTGGCCCCCAAAATGAGCCCAAACAACTCATTCTCCTCTGCCTCTCAGAGGCAGCCCCTGCCCCCTCCAAGGCACAGGGGCCACTGCCCACACCCCTCCCCAAACACTTCAGAGAGATGTGGCATCCACACTGGGTTCTACTCCCATTGGTCATTCCATTCACACACACACACACACACACACACACACACACACAGCAGCCTCCTTGCTACGGGGCCTTTACACAGGCAGTTCCTACATCTGTTCTAGAATACTCCCTCCAGAAAATAGTTTTATCAGTGACAGCAACTTCAGACGCGTTTTGTGCTGCGTCCACCCCCACCCCACCCCGTACCCCTCCCCTCCCTCCGTGTCTTCGGGGTCCTCTGCAGCCCGCACTGAGGTGGTGGGGCTCAAACAGTCAAGGGCATAAGTGCCAGAGTGGGACAGGTGGCAGTGCTCTGTCCCTGGGCACGGGGCATCAGAATCAGAGACTCTTTTAGGCCTCAGTCCCAGACTAGGTGACCCCTGCCCCCCATCCTATGGTCACTGTGACCCGCCTGATGCCTCCTTGGGACAAGGGGGCATGGCCTTTTCCCCCAGGGCCCACATGCCATGGGGCTCAGCAGAAATTGGGCTTCCTGGACTCTGAACAGACTTCCTCTCCTGCTGGGGACCACTGAGGCTTGAAGATAGGCCACTTGGCGTCAGGCCCGCTGGGCCAGCCCGACTCTGGGTTGAGTCTGGCACACCACAATGCTGCCCGCTGAGCCGCCAGCTGTGACGTGGGCATGGACAGGAATTCCTGCCGCTCTCCAGCCCTCCTCTGGCCCTGGGGATGGTGACCTGCAGGGCGCTCCCTCAAAGCATCATCTCAGTCTGCAAAGAGAACAAAGTGGGGGAGGGAGTAGAAAAAAACAGAATGAAAAAAGTTTAAAACAAAGAAGAATCCAGAAAGAAAAAGAAGAAAATAGCAAAAGAAAAGAAAATTTAAAAAACAACAAAAAAAATATTTTTTTTTGCTTTTTGGGTCACACTTGGCGATGCACAGGGGTTACTCCTGGCTCATGCACTCAGGAATCACTCCTGGCGGTGCTCAGGGGACCATATGGGATGCTGGGAATCGAACCCGGGTCGGCCACATGCAAGGCAAATGCCCTCCCTGCTGTGCTATCACTCCAGCCCCCAACAAAAAAAAATAATTTTTAAGGAAAGAAACATGCTGGGAACAGGACCTGAAGACACCACTGGGGTCTTGAATTGCTCTGTTTACTTCGTGTGGTCACTTCTAGGGGAGCTGGCTGTGTCCATGGGCCCTTGGGTGCGCCTCTCACACCAGGCATTGCTCCAGGCCACTAGGCCCACACCTAGCGGTGCAGAGGCAGAGCAAGCGATTGTGTTCTCCTTATCATTCCAGGCCCCTGCTGTATCCAGGTGAGTGCTCCAGACTGGCCTTTAGCACCACATCCCCCCGGGACAGAAACCCCCACAGATACACCTCCCATCTGCCCTGTCCCCGCCATCACTTCCCCTCCAGGGTCTCAGTCTTGCCATCTGAGAAATGGGCCTACAGGCACTTCCCCAACAGTGGATCCCAGAGGAAGCCCTGTAAACCACAGGGCTCTCTTGCCTACACTTAGTGGCAGAGATCCTTAGGAAGCGAAGACGTCGCTCTTTTTTCTCTAAGATGTTACCTTTTGGGGAAAGCGCCTGTGATGGTGCTGGGTTGGCTCCCCCCAGCATGCAAAGAACAGCTCGGCCCCTGGCGCTAACTCTGGGGGCCCCTGTTATGTTCCATAACTGAAATCCATAGACAGCGACTACGCCCTTCCTGCTGTGGGGGGGCAATGCACACTGCAGCCTCTAGGGGGCGATGCTGGCACAGAGGTGATGCTCACCAGCCACCAGGGGCTACGTGCTTCTCAGAGCTGAGGCCAGCTCCGTCCTGGGGGACACGGGGGTGGCGGCGGGGCTGCCCTCCTGGGGCCCGAGAGGATTAGCACGGCTCTGGCGCCAGGGCGATCACGGGGCTGAGCTTCCAAAGGCTCCATTGTCCGCAGCTACAGGACCAGGCCGTGGGAGGTGACTCGGCTGAAGGTAGACTGGGCCACACCGGACCACATGGGGACTCAGGTGGGGATGGGCTCCAGGCCCCGGGAAACACAACCAGCCACAGTACCAAGACCCACTCGGCTTCCACCACCCACATGCACAGCCAGTTCCCCTGCCCTACCCCCCACCCCCACCCCAAGCCCGGCCAGCAGGCTGCTGAGCGCAGCTTCAGGGCACCCTGAGTCTCCATCCACCAGCCCCGCCCCAAGGACAGAAGTCCAGAGTCTGGGCTCTGGGGCCAGCAGGCTCATACACCGACCTCACAATGCCCTGGCTGTGTGGTCTTGAGCAAGTCGCTCAACTTCTCTGGGGCTCTGTTTCCACTGTCATGGAATGAGGGCAGACCTGACTGCCGGGGAGCAGGGTGACTCAGGAGCAGGGGGCATCACGTACCTGGTGTACCTGGCACAGTGTCAGGCACCTGGCAAGCACACAAGAAACAAAGCAAGTTCGGATTTCACGGCAGAGACGTGGAGACGCTGGTTCGAATCCTGCCTCTGCTACTTCGGAGCTTTCAGACCTGTTGCCCTGGTCTCAGCCTCCTCACCAGGGTAATGGGCCCAATGGAGCATCCTCGGGTAGGGGGACTCTAACACAGTGGTGCTCAGCAGGGGGTGAGCTCAGCCACGTGCCCAGCAGACAAAGCAGAAACACCCCCTGACCCTGCAGGCAAATGGGCCTGAGCAGGTTTGGGGGGTGAAGACCTTGACAGCCGCCCGAGCCCCAGGGAGACAGAGGGTGCTCTGAGGGGTGGCAAGAATGTGCCAGGTATGCTCGGGGGAGGCGAATGACCCAGGAGGAGGGAGAAGCTGGGCTCAGGTCTGGCTCCTGACCGGGCATCCATTGCCCCGGGGCCAGCTGCTTCCAAGGTCTCCTTGAGTCCTCGTGGGCTGACAACACTCCCATTTCACAGAAGAGACCGAGACACAGAGGCAAGGCGGCTCCTCTCCATACTCCTGCAGGAATCGGCAAGGCGGCCTTCCGGGGCCAGACCGGGGCACTTGCGGGACTTCCTGCTAACAGGGAGAATCGGGCCACTGAAGGACCATCAGAGTGCTGCGAGCTGGTCCGATGAGTCCAGACAGGATGGAGGAGAGGAGGGCAGGAGAACGGGAGATGGGAGAGATGAGGAGGGGTCACTCTGCTCGAAGAGGACATTCCAGATGACAGCGTGGCCAGGGAGAAACACGGAACAGTTACCCAAGCACCTCTTCTGTGCAAATCGCCATCCTCAGGCCTTCTTGAACCCTCAGAACTTTATCACTCTCACCCTGGAGTCGCTGGTGAAGAAATCAAGGCACCAGCAGTCGGTGGCCTGCTAGAAGCCACATCCATGGCCAACAGCAGGGATGGAACACAGGCAGCCTCGGCACTGTCCGACTGGGGGGTGGGAGATACCAGGAGCAGGAAAGAAATCAAAAAACACTGGATCTGGCACGTTAGAGGGGCCACTCAATGAGAGGTGGGTGCACAGAGCGGAGGGCAGAAAGGAAGGAGAGAGAAACGGAAGAATGGGTGGGTGGGTGAGTGGATGGATGGATGGATGGATGGATGATGGGTGGATGGATGGATGGAAAGATAGATGAATGACTAGGAGGAGGATGGATGGATGGATGGATGGATGGATGGATAATGGGTGGGTGGACAAGTGTGTGAATAAATGAGTGGGTAGATAGATGGAAGGATAGTAAATGGACAGATGAGTGGGGGGAGATATTCACAATGCCATTCTTTTTGGGAGAGAGTCCTCCAAGTGCATCCAGTTCTTCTCTGGATCCAGATTTCTCTGGATCTTCTCTTTTCCCTCTAGCTCGCATAAGTATTAAGTAGGGCAATTCCCCAGGACAAAGGATGCCCAAAACAGTAACAACAAGTCTCACAGTGGAGACGTTACTGGTGCCCACTCGAGCAAATCGATGAACAACGGGACAAGGGTGCCCATCTGGAGTGAATGGGAAGATTCCAGGATCCAGAGGCGGGTTCACACTTTCCCATCCTCGCCCAGCCGCCCTGTGGCCTGAGCCTCAATGTCCCTGTCTGTGTTCCTAGCCCTTGGTGCCGCTGTGTTCTGAGGCCCCTGCTGAGATGTGCCCTGGGTGACCATGCACCCAGTGGGGCTCCTGAAGGGCAGGGCCTGTCTTACTTGGCCTTGCTTCCGGGGGGGGGGGGTGAGGGCGCGGGGCGGGGGGGCTGGTTCCTTATCTTTCTGGAAGACTCCAAGCCACTGTCCTAGTTAGTTATCATAGATGTCACTTCAAAATATCTCAAGGCCAGAGAGACGGACACAGACGGGCTCAGAGACAGTGAAAAGCCGAGCTACGGGGTGAGCAGAGAGGAGAATGGCGGTGTGGGCAGCGGTGACACCATGAGCTGGCAGCACAGCAGGACAGAGGAACTGCCCGGATCAAATAGACACAAAAGTACAGTGACTAGATGCCGAGTCCCCTCGCCTTCCAGGAGCCCCTGTCTGGGGCTGGGAGGGCATGCGAGGGAGAGGCCACAGCGCCCCCTGTGAGACGGGGAACAAACCAGGCGGAAATGCCAAGTTAAAGGAGGAGTTTATTGAAAGCTCAGGACATGCCCAGTGCTCTCTGCCCCAGGGCAAGGTGGCCGCTCCTGACCAGACGGAGGACAGAGTGGCAGGGCCAGAGCACCAGGGGCGCTGGGTAGGTGGGGGGGGGGAGACTGTCACCAACACAGGCTAAACACTGCAAGGGAAGTCGAGGCAGTGTGGGCAGGTAGAAGGCGGGCGATCAAGCGGGACGGTGGCCGTCTGGCAGCCTCAGGACGCCACGGTCAGCACAACCGCGTTCTGTAGGGAGCAACGTTCCCAGTTAGGCCCTCAGTCGGGTGTCCACATCTCCGCCGCCTCCCCACCGCGTGCCCTGGAGTGAGCTCTGGGCCTGGACCCCAGCGGGCACTCGCTAAATGGACAAGTGACCAGTGCATGTGACACAGGTCACCAGTGTGGGGACAGCAGCGGCCAAGTTCTGGGGCCACTTCTGCTGCAAATTTGCTGTGGCCTCAAGCCAGAAATTTGCTCTTTGGCTTTGGTCCTGCTCTGAAAAATGGGTCTGGGGGCCCCCTGCCTGGCCCACTGCCTGCAGCCATCCAAAGACTCAAAGTCACACTGGCAGGACCAGGCTCGGGAGGCCATGCTGACCTCCAGCAAGAACAATCGAGACCTGTGGAGCACTCAGTCTCAGGCAGAGGACGAGAGACAGGCGGAACTCGCACGCTGCACCCCTAGACCTGAGTTCTGAGGGGATCTGAGCTCCCACCCGACAGGCTGGGTCTGAACTGAGCAGGTGGCCCGTGACAAATCTTTGCCACTCCCAAGGCAAGGAATGTGCACTTCCCTGAGCAACTTAGAAAACAGCACTCTGCTCCCCTCATGCGTCTGAAGCAGGACTCAGGGACCGTCCCGGCCGGGACACTCACCTCTATGATATCCAAGACAGCATTGGCAAAATTGACATTCAGCACTTTAGGCAGGGGGATTCCAACGTCCAAGTCCACTGTAAGAGAAAATGATTGACAATTTGAAGGACCAGAGTAGAGCTGACCCTATTACACTTGTCTTTGGGCTCAGAAGACTCTCTAAACCTGCTGGCAAACTCCTATGGATCCTCCTAAACCCAAACAAAAATGTCCCTTGCCTGAATCATCATCAATCGCTCCGCTGAGGAGCGATTGATCAGTCCCCAGCATGCTAGCCATTTGTTCATCTGACCATTTCCCTCTGGATTTTAAACCTGAGGCTGAGCCTCGGGTTAGACAGCCCCTGCGTCTGGAGTGAAGCAGGTTCTAATCCCTGTTGGGTAAGTAGGAACATCGCTGTCTTGAGGGTTTCTGCAGCGTACAAGAGGAGATCAGTGCTCCCGAGCCTCATTGTCTTTATCGGGACAGTGGAGCCACCAGCAGAGCCCACCGCATGTCCCCTTACCGTTGAGCTTCGGCACGTAGGCCACCCGGATGACCTGGCTGAGCCATTCCTCTAGGCGGGAAGCCTGTGACAAAGAGGAGGGAGACGGGGCTCGGGGGAAGGAAATTTGGGCCCGGCTGCCAAACCACCCCTGAATCAGAGGAACACTGTTCCTGGTGAGCACAGGGCCCACTTCTGGGGGCTTTGCACCAGTGACCACCCAGGACACTCCCTGATTTCAGCTGGCCTCACTCTGGGCCCCATCAGCCCGGACCCGCGGAGCTGTGTTCCAAGAAAGACTCGGTGGGCCCGGAAAGGGGCCGAGCCCGGGAACGGGGGGAGGGTGGCCCATGCCAGCAGAACTCCATGTGGTCTCAGATGCCCACCAACCTAGAAACCCTGAGAATGCTCCAGAACCTGTAGCCATCACGAGGTTCCATGTTCTCAGACCTTTAAGAAGCAGGTGACAAAGGACTCTCAAAGTCCTAGTGCAAGAGGGGCTGGAACGATAGCACAGCGGGCAGGGTGTTTGCCTTGCACGCGGCCGACCCAGGTTCAATTCCCAGCATCCCATATGGTCCCCCAGCACCACCAGGAGTAATTCCTGAGTGTAGAGCCAGGAGTAACCCCTGTGCATCGCCAGGTGTGACCGGAAAAGAAAAAAAAATCCTAGTGCAAGAGATGTAGAGCTTGGATAAGGTGCCAAAGCTTTTTCCTACCCTTGTGAAATTCTGTAACAAAGACTCCCAAATGTATATGGACTGTGTCCCATTTTCAAAAGGAAAAAAAAAAGTCACTCAGCGCTCCCTGGAAATGTCCCTCCTTTACATAGAAAGCACCTCCCAAATGGTGTCGGACTACTGCCAGCCCTCTAGGTGTTTCCATTGCCCCCGCCCACAGTGGGATCCCCAACTTTGAGAAACATTGCTTTAAGTGTCGACGGCTTGGTGAGTCTCCGAGACTTTTGAAAACCCCGAGTTCTCTTTTCTAAGAGGCTGCTGATGTGATGTGTATCTCCCCCCAACCCACACGTCTGTCCCATTGCCTGCGCACTGTGGGGTGTGTGTGGCGGGAGGGGGGAAACTGAGAAGTCAGTCCAGTCACATGGCTTATCCTCCCGCCCCTCGGAGACCCTCAGCACCTCCCAGCTGCTGGCCCCCAAGAACTTACGTCGAAAGGATGGGCAAAGGAGGAAGCCAGCTTGGCACTGAGCCTGGGAAGAGAAGAGAGAGGGTGAAGGGCCCAGCCCCCACCCTGCAGGGGCTCTGCCTGCCCCCAGCTATGGGGGGCGGGACGAGGCAGCAGCCCCGATAGACACTGCCTCTGTCCGTTCTCAGCTCTGCCGCATGTGCACGAGCCCAGGCAAGTGTGGGTTTGTGAGTCCTGCGGCCCTGGTCTCACTCCCTGCACATGGCCCAACCCCTTTAGGGAGCGACCCACACACAGCACAGCGTGCCCCGCACTCCACAGGGGCTCAAAAAAGGCAGCGGCCACAGGTCACAGAGGGTCACTGCACATCCCTACACAGGCCTGTGCCTGCCAACACACACACACACACACACACACACACACACACACACACACACACACAGACGCATGCCAGCCCAGGCCAGAAAGAGGTGCCTGGTGGAGGGAGCTGTGTCTGCAGAACCAGAGGGAGACCCCGAGGTGGGGAGACCCAGGTGTCTCCGGCTCAGGACTGGCCCGGCACAGGCACCCTGGGCCCCCAATCCTTAGCTGTGGGGAGAGTCGAGGGCTGGGGGTGGAGCCTATAGATTCGGGACTCAGATGGCCTCCCTCAGGGGTGACGTGAGTCCAGAAACACCAGCTCATGTGAACGACGCTTGGGTGTGCGCCCCCGGGAGACCCCAGACTGGGGACAGGGAGTTTGGGGCACCAGACTCCCATCTACCCACAGGCTCATCTCAGGAACTGCCACCTCCTCTGTCCCCCCACCCCGGCCCTCCCCGAGCAGGCCCTGGGAACCAGGAGTTGGCAGGTGCCTATATAAAGAGGAGAGGTTCCTGCTACTCCCTAGTTCTTGCTCCCAAGACAGGGCCGAGCTGGGGGGTGGCTTAGTACTGGGGCTACTTGCTGGGGTGTGTGAGGCCCTGGGTGGCACCCCCAGCACTGCCAAAAATGAAATAAAAATATTAATCATAATAAAGATAAGCTCGGCTCCCGTGTTACCTCTCCAAGGACAGGGAGACATGCAGCTTGGTGGCCGAGGGCGCCAGCTGGGCATTCAAGGTCATGACCTGTGTGAGGAAAGGAGGGGGCGGTTACCCCAGCTTCTGGGGCACTCCCACTCCTCTCCCCGCCCATGCCCTCCTCTCGGCTGGGTCCTGGCTGGGCTAGGAGAACTTAAAGATTTTGGTGTAGTGATAGTACAGCGGGTAGGGCATTTTCCTTGCACGCAGCCCACCCGCATTCAATTCCCAGCATCCCATATGGTCCCCCGAGCACCGCCAGGAGTAATTCCTCAGAAAAAAAAGATTCTGGTGCTCCAGAAACAGAGAGAAAACATTTTGGGGCTGGGGTGGGCCACAGCCGGGCGGTGGCTCTGTGCTCAGGGATCACCCCTGGTGGGATTCAGGGGGCTGCATGAGGTGTCAGGAGTGGAGCTGGGGTTGCTGGCTGCAGGACAAGTGCCTTAAAGCGCCGTACTGTCTCTCTGGCCTCTAGGTAAGAAATTTAGGGGTCAGCAGATCTTGTGAAAGGTAAGGCGGGTCCCACGGTCATAGATTGAGACCCAGAAGTCAATCCCACCCCTGAATTTCCTTCCTTCTCTCCCTCCCCCCACCCACACCCTGAGGAACCCTGGGGACTACAGAAATTGGGGAGCATCGATAAAGTCTACGATACGGTAAGCAGAGGGCAGACCAGAGCCCTCCCTGCTAAAAGTGGAGAGTGAGGCCGGGAGCTTAGGGGTCAGGGGTGAGAAGGACAGAGTGAGCGCAGAGGAGCACTGGGTAGGGATGGGCAGGGAGAGCGCCCTCTTCAGAGGTGTGTTGGTGTGGAGGGGAGTAACCTGGAGGTCAGGGGCCAGGCGGAAGCAGGAGACCACGTAAGAGACAACTGAGCCTAGCAAGGCTGGTGGGGCTGAGGTGGGGGATCCCAGAGCACAGATAGATGGGCCTTAGGTCAGGATGGATGTGCAATGACGCGTTAAGGGGGACTTTCTGTCCTGGACACCCCAGGGGTCCCACCCATGAGTGGGTGGCGGGGGAGGGAAAGGCAACCCCCAGCAGCCTAGAGAGCTCAAGCGGCAGCACCCCGGGCCACTCACCGCGCTCAGGTCGAAGAGGGCCTCGGGGGTGCCGTTGGGCTGGAAGGCCCGCAGGTGGATGGTGGCGGGGATGGAGACGGTGGCCTTCTTGTTCTGGAGCACGACCGTGGGCGCTTCCTTCACGCGCAGGGACAGCAGGAGGTTCTGGCCTGGCGGCAACTTGCCCAGGGCCTGGAGAGAGGCAGGGCAGGGCAGGGCAGGGCAGGGGAGCAGCTTAGACGCCCCGAAACAACACCCCTCCATCAGGGAGCAAAGTCTCGGGGAGCACTCTGGACCCCCAGGCGAGCACCAGACTGGGACAGGACCCAGCCAGAGAAGCAGAGAGACCCCACCCTAGGGTCTTGAATCTGTATTGGGGCACTTGCTTGGGTGTGTGAGGCCCTGGGTGGCATCCCCAGTGCTGCCAAAAGTGAAATAAAAATATTAATTATAATAAAGACAAGCTCGGCTCCCATGTCACCTCTCCAAGGACAGGGAGACATGCAGCTTGGTGGCCTGGTGAACCCGAATCTGCTCCCTTTGCTCATCATCCCGAGGGCCTGGGACCCCCATCTGGGCCCCCTAGGTCTCCCTCTCCCAATGCACCGGCCACTCCATCCTGCCTCGCCAGCTCCTACCTCAGGGCCCCCCACCAGCCCCCTATCTGGTGCCTGGGGCCCACACGGCCTCCTGCAGCCTCCTGAGAGGCCCCGGGGTGAGACTCTGGCCTAAGAACACTGGCGGCACTCCTGTCCCTGCTCCCTTCCCTGTACCTGTCTCTACCTGGCCACGCCCCAGGTCTGCTCTCCACCTTCTGACCCTCCTGCCGGCCTGGACGAGGCACCCAGTGGCCAGTAATTGACTGCACCATGCTATTAGGACGTCTCATGTCTGAACTGCCATGGGATCAAGAGAAGCCTGGGAACCATAGAGTCCCAGAAGCCTAGAGTGCCCTGAACGTGGGTGTCTGGGGACCAGTACCAGGCCCAGACTCAATGAAAGCAAAGAGGGCACCTCCTGGGCCACAGGAACCTCTGTTCTCTGACACAGCAAGAACCAGGACCCAGCTGGAGGGACATGGCTTGGGTAGCTCTGGTTCCACACTCCAGCCCTTACCCCGGGCCCACCCTGGTGGGGGGGGGGGTGTGTGTCTCTGAGTATCTAGCTTTGCTCTTGTCTCTCCCCAGGCCTTGTCCTTTAGCCACAGACCCTTGTCCTTTAGCCAGAGACCCCCTCCACCCCTTTCTGACCTCTACCTAAGTGGCCCAACAGAGTCCTTTCACATTCAGAGCAGAAATGCAGATGTCCACAGCTGGGAGTGGCCAGTCCACCCCCACTGAGTGGTAAGGCATCCCACGGCCGTAGATTAATGCCCATAAGCCATTCCCACCCCTGTTGGGAGATGTGTGCTGAAAGTAGATAAAGGACCAAACGTGATAGCCTCTCAGCATCTATATTGCAGACCATAATGCCCAAAAGTAGAGAGTATGGGGGAAATTATCTGCCATAGAGGCAGGGGACGGGTTGGGAAGGTTGGCGGGATACTGGAGACATTGGTGGTGGAGAATGTGTACCGGTGGAGGGATGGGTGATTGATCATTGATTGACTAAAACTCAAACATGAAAGCTTGTAACTGTATCTCATGGTGATTCAATAAAAAAAAAGGGGGTGGGGAAATCCCACCCCTGAATTTTCTCCCCTTCACTCCATCTGGCCATCGCCCTACCCGCAAAGCCCGAAAGGAAGGAAGGCAGCGTGAGGGAGGAGGCGTCCCTGGAGAGGGGCGTCATCTCCACATGCCAAATCACAGGCGAAATCCCCGCCTTTGCTCTGCTAGCAGGAAAGGGTGCCTGTCAGTCACTCACACTTCAGTGTGAATTTGGACTCAAGGCTCAGTGGCCGGACTGGGAGTGATTCTCAGGAACCGCCTCTCTGGGGAAGAGCTAGGGGGCTTTTCGGCTCCGGGACAATTACTCACATCAGGGACCAGAGCCGCCAGGTCTGTGGTTGACAACGGGACGTTGCTGGGAACCTGGACCCAAGACCCAACAAAGGACAGAGAATTATTACAGAGACAGGGTGGGGCCGGACCCCCCTGCTCCCCACACCAGCCACACCCCCCACCCCCCAACGGCTATGGCGCTCACTCCAGTCCAACCACCGGCTAAAAGCCTTGATGGCAGCTCACAGAGGGGGTGCTCTCATTACTCCACTGTTACAGAGGTGGGGGGCGGGGGGCAAGGGTCACGTGGTATGTAGTAGCTGCAGGGACCTGACCCAGGCAGGCAAATCCCAGACTCCACTGCCCAGGGCTCACAGGTGAAGACCAAGGGACCTGGCCCTGGATAATTTTACTCTCTGCCTTAGCAGTGTTTACCCAAATGATGGTACTGCCCCCAGGATACACACATCAGAAACTTGAAAGGAAGTGTGCCAGCCTCTGGCTAGACAGGTGGAAATGGTGGTCCCTGGGCCGGGTCCCACACGGCAACTGTCACGAAATGGGACAGAGACGTCCCAACTCACTCAGTCTCAGCAGACAAGGTAATGGCTTCAGTCCCTGGATGGGGCCCGCTGGGGCCTCTGGGAGAAGGTTTGAGCACACCCGGCAGTGCTCAGGGGTAACTCCTGGCTCTGCACTCAGGACTTACTCCTGGCTATGCTTGGGGGACCCTGTGGGATGCCGAGGATCAGACCTGGGTCAGCCACGTGCAAGGCAAATGTCCTACCCACTGTAGTCTACCTCTCTGGCCCACGCCACTCACTCTCGGTGGTAAGTTGGGCCTGGACTCTAGAAGGGCTCATGGGGCAGGGATGAAAAGTTGGCCCATTCCCAGGCCCCTCCTGAGCCCTGGGGAGTAACTTCCTGGAGAAAGACCAGAGGCGCCGGCTGGCAGCCAGGTGCAGAGCGTGGAACAGAGTTGGCATCACGCGGCCGGGCGCAGCACACGCGTGC
This sequence comes from Sorex araneus, assembly GCF_027595985.1. Lineage (NCBI taxonomy): Eukaryota > Metazoa > Chordata > Mammalia > Eulipotyphla > Soricidae > Sorex > Sorex araneus. The sequence continues at coordinate 116,962,521 of NC_073306.1, read as the reverse complement.
ACACGTGCAACCCTGCTCGAACTGTCCGGTCCAGAGCAGCCGCCCCATCCCCAAGCATGCCTGTGATGATGCGGCCGGTCGCGGCCGGGGCGGGGCCCTGCTCACCAGCTCCGGGGTGATGTCTATGTCGAGCGCCCCGTTGGTCTGCAGCAGCGAGAACACGGTGCTGAAGAGGTACTGCGGCACAGTCACCTGCGACGTGTGGTCCTCCTTGGGGGGCACCTTCACCGGGGGGTGAGTGGGCTTGGGGAAGTCCAGGACATCGCCGGCTACACTCTTCAAGATGGGCTGCAGGGGCGGGAGACAGGCATGGGCTGGGGGGTCCGACGCACCGCATGTGGCCCCGAGCCCCCAGCAGGCAGCCCCTCGGCTGGGACTCACGTTGATGTCCAGCTCTATGTACTGGTTGGAGATGATGGGCAGCGTGGCCAGAGTGAACTCCACGGACCCAAGAGCCCCGAGGGGCACCAGGCCTGCAGGGGGGCGGAGGACGGAGGGAAGCCGGTGAACCCAGGCCCCGGTACAACACCCTCTGCCTCCCGGCTCCGAGGGGGCACTCAGCCCCGGGCTCAAGGCCCGCTGCCCTCCTCCCCGCCTTCCAGCTGAAGGGACTGAGCCCCGGAGACAAGAAGACCACGTCCGGGTCTGAGCATCGAGGCTGGACTTCCTGTCTTCCAGAGCAGGGGCCACGACCGGGACTCATACTGGGACACATACCTGCCCCAGGGTCCCCTCCTCACCCTGGCCTTGCAAAGCCCTTGGTGAAGACAAAAGGCACTGAAGCTCCACACAGGGACAGGGAGCTGGAGTGTTCCGGAAAGTTCTGGAATGTTCTGGTGCCCGGGGTCCCTCTGTCCGCTCTTGGGGAACCCAGCCTCTGGTCCATGCAGAGAGCGGGAATCTCGTGCCACCTAGCCCACAGGAGCCCCTGACACCCCCTCTCAGCAGAGGCAGAGGGGTAGCCTGAGTCACCAGGCCCTGCTGAGCTGGTCCCGCACCCCAACACCAGGCCCCCACCTAGCAGGGGCTTCTCGGCCTGGAAGGATCCCAGAATGTTGCCCTTCTTGCTTCCCTGGGCCACCTCACCGCCACCCTGCCCTGCGGTGATGAAGGGAGGTGGAGGAGAGGGGGCGAGGGGGAGGGGCGGGTCCTGACTCACTCAGCACAGCCCCCAGAAGCTCATTCACCACGCCCAGAACACTGTCCACCACGGGGCACAGCTGTTGGAGAGAAGACACGGGTGACCGGGAAGTTAGGGGGAGTGGGCCGGGGACAGGGGAGAGCGAAGTGTCCTTCAAATGATGTGCTATGTGGCCCAGGGGGCCGAGGTGAGGCAGAATGTGGAGGGTGGAGCGCCAGGGTAGGCTTGCAGGCAGGGGCTGGACTTGGAGGCCCCGAGCAGAGGAGGTGACAGGGAGGGACAGTGACCTCGGCTTGTTGGCATCCTCCGAGGATGCTGGGGAGACAGAGGCCCGCTCTCAGAGGGCCCCCGGGGCAAGAGAACAAACCTTCCCGCGGAGATGATGCCCCCTCCAGGTGGGCACCCCAAGCCCAGAGCCCACCCCCACCCCATCTTCTGGGAAGCTGTCTGCTGTATGAACAGGGTGCAACGGACTCAGCTTCCCGAGGTTGGTCTAGGAACCCCGATGCCAAGACTCAGAGCTGCCTCAGCTGGGACCCTGCACCCCTCAGCTGGGGCCAGAGAAGAGCAAGATGCAGAGCCCAGAGACACGCCTGGGTGAGCCCCGCATGGGAACATGTGACCCTCCCCCCCAGGACCTCAGCCTCTGGGAAGGCAAGTGACAGACAGGAGAGGAGAGACCAGAGGAGGTTTGGGGGGGCAGCCAGGGTGGCGCCAGCCGCGTGCCACGGCAGGAAGGAGGCTGGTGGGGGTGGTGCCGATTGCACAAGAGGAGCCAGAAATCGGATTGTAGAGAAAGTCTCCAGGGCGCAGCTGATTAATTCTTTGTTCTAAAGCTTCTTGGCGTCACACAGAGCCTGTCCTGCGTCCAGCTGGCCCCCATGAGGGGCATGATTTAAGGCACCTCAGGACACTGGTTGTGATCCCGGGGGCTGGGAGTGTGGTTTCCTCACCCTGAGCTGCGTTTCCGGGTGGCTTCAAGCCCCGGGCAGTTGCCCAGGCCCCCACCTCACAAGGACACCCAGGAGAGGGCTCAGCAGGACTGGGGCGACCCCAGTAAGTGCCTCCCCTCTCCTGCCCTGAGGAACTGGCCAGAGTGACCTTTCCCACACACCCTGGCTCCCCCTGGCCCGGGACCAGGGATCTCCTGCCGGGTTTAACTCACGGGCATTCACACAGCTGGACACGGGACTGCAGCTGGCAAACAGGGACTCAGGCTAGAGCCCGTGCGCCCCTGCGTGTCAGTTGAAAGCACGGCATGTCCCAAGTCCGAAATCATGCAAGGAGTGAGCACAAAGCAGGGGGGGTCACAAAAAAAAAAACAAAAACCCGCAGATTTAGGGGCAGGGTCCAGAGAGGGTGTGGGCCGCCTGGTGCTCTCCACCGGGAGGCCCCTGGGAGATGTGGGGGCCAGTGTGGGCAGCAGGATGGGATTAGCTGGTGGGCGTGGAAGGGAAGAGTGGCTAATCCAGCCTGGCGCCCCGCCGGGCTGGGAGCTGGGGGAGAAGCCCCGTCCGGCCCGGAAGGAGGGTGACGCCCTCGCAGCCCCCACACTCACCAGTCCGGGGAGAACCTTGAAGAGTGTCTGTTCCACGACCCCAAAGAGTGGTGCGGGCAGCAGCCTGGGGAGGGGGTGGGAGAGGGTGAGGGCGGGAAGCACAGGGACCACACACACACCCCCACCCCGTGATGAGTGAGAGTTCCGGATCTCTCCCGACAGGGCTGGGTCCCAGTTTCAATCTTGACTCTGCCTTGCCATGGGACCAGGGTCGAAGTTCAGGGTCGCCGTGTGCCGCCTCCCGCCTAGGGGGACGGGGGCTGAATAGAGCATGTCTGGGTTCTAGTGGGCAATGGTGCTCCTAACACCTCCCCCACTCACCCCTCACCCCTCAGAGCGGCCGAACCCTCATCCTCAGGGACCCCTGAAGCCCAGAGAAAGCGAGAGGCTTCCCAGGGCCCCACAGATGGAGCAGGGAGGAAGGGGAAGGTCTGGACCCAGGCTGCCGCCAGGCACTCTGTGCCCACTCCCAGTGGCCCCTGCTGCCCCCTGGGTCTGGCTCCACCTGGCCCTCGGTCCACCTTGGTGCTACGCTCCTGACCCCCACCCGCTTCCCAGGACAGGGTGTGCCCTGCGGTGGCTCTTGTCTCCCAAAGGGCCTCTTCAGGGGATGCTGTGCTGCTTCAGCTCCCGGGCTCCTTCCTGCTCCTTGGAGTCGGAGGGGGCCAGATGGGGGTGGGGGTGGGGGCAGTGGCCCATGTGGCACGGTGTCCTGTGGCTGCCCACCCCTGGCTCTGCCCATGCTCAGGTTCCCCTCTCAGACATTCACTTAACTCCTAACTCCTGCAGCAGCTTTCACTGACCCCCCCCCTCCACCCGGGCTAGGTCAGGCCCTGTCCGGGCCCACTGCTGCGTGTCTTCTGAGCTCTCCCGAGCACTCGCTGGCCGCGGAACACGCGCGAGCCTCAGTCCGGGAGCAGATGCGGGGTGAGGCCAGGGGGAGGAGTGGGGGAGCCGCAGGGCTAGCATCTCAGCACCCTGCCCGGCAGGCACGAGCCCTGAGTTCAGCGCTTGACCTGAACCACTCGCACCAGGTGCCATGGCCAGAGCCACGCGGAAAGTGGGCGGCCCCCAGCGCGCCGCCCCCATGCTGGCCGGCCAGCTTGCACCTGGCACCGCGACAGCGACACCCAAACAGACCCAGTGGGCGCCAGGGCTCCGGGGCCTGCGGAGAGACCGGGAGGTGCAAGGGAGGCGGGGCCGGGGGCAGACACGGGGGCCAGCGCCCCAGTGGACCCGAGTCGGGGGGCAGCCGGGCGCCCGCGCTCACCCCGAGAGCAGACTGATGTGGCCCAGGAGCGTGGTGCAGCGCTTGAGGATGAGGATGGGCGTCCCCCGCGAGCTCACGCCCAGCGCCACCTTCGAGGACACGTTCACCTCGCAAGACAGCTGGAGGAGGCCCCCCAGAGGGCTGTGGAGAGAGGGGTGGGGGGCGTCGGGGGCGTGGCCAGGCCGCCAGGCCCCGCCCACCGCCAGCAGCTCGGCCACGCCCACCCTTCCGGGCCTTTCCCTCCTCTCCCCCTGCAGCCTCCCACCCCCGCAGTCACTGGCACAAGGGGGTAGGGGCCTCTGGGGACAGTGAGTGGGACCCCGTGGTCACCGGGAGGGGCAGTGAGTGGCATGGGGTGAGGTGCAGGAGGTGCGCGGAAGGAGGGAAGATGGGGGGGTGCAGAGGGGCCAGAGACTGTGGAGCAGCCCCCCGGGGGCACACTCACCCGGAGCCGTGCAGGCCCACCTTGGTGTGCAGGTTCAGCTGCACCCCGACGCCCGGGAGCAGCCTCAGAGACACCTGTGGCAGTGTGAGCTCCTCGATCTTCAGCCTGCAGAGGCAGGGAGCAGAGGCCTTCTCGCACCCAGAGCCGGCACTCACTGCAGCCCACAGCCTCCTCTGGGGTGTCCCTCGCCATATTCCTATTCCCAAATACCAACGGCCCACCCACTCACTTTCCCCAGGCCTCAGTTTCCTCGTCTGCCAATTGGGACCGTGCAAGTGGTGTGTGGCCCGAAAGCCAAAAATCTTTAGTTTCTTTTCACCACCTGTCCAGAGGGCAACTGCCAATGACTTTGCAGGTCAGGCTTAGCTCAGAGATGCTGAGCAGCCTGCCTCAGGTCCCACAGTACGTAGCTGAACTGAGCCCAGAGCTGGACCCCTCCAACCGCAGGCATACACGGCATTTCACAGACCCGCTGCGTCTGCACCTCGGCAGTCCTGGGGCTGCCTCTGCTCCCCACGGCCTCCCAGGGAACGAAAGCGAGACCGGCCTTCCTAGAACGAAAGTAGCGGCCCGCTCGCCGGTCAGCAGGCCACATTGCAAGGACTGACTTACCCAGAGAGCTCCTCAACCACACCGAAAATCCCTCCATAGCTCAGAAGACCACCTCCTCCGAGCAGTCCGCCGGAGCCCAGGAGGCCCTGGTTCACGGAAGTGACGGTTCCCAGCACATTCTGCAGAATGGGTCCCCCAACTAGTGAGTTCTGAATGGCTGCAGAGAAAGCGAGGGGAGGAAGGGTTATGTTAAGGGAAGGGCGGGGAAATCCAGGGCCAGAGAGGGACAAAGATTGGCTCAGCGTCACACAGCAATATGAGGGCAAGAGTATAACCGGGGCTCCTGAGGCTGGACCGCCCGTGATGCTGGAAGGAAACACAGAAGCAGCGAAGGAGCGGGACTCGGTCTCCAGGGCTTGGTCAGGATGCAGGACGGGAGCCCTGCCAGGTGGGCTGTGAGGAGGACAGGTGGCAGGCAGGGCGGGGACTCCGGCCTCCCCCTCCTGGCCTCCACCGTCCCCATCCCTAAGGTGGGCACAGGGACAACGGCCTCCCCCTAGCCCGCCAACCCTTCCCACCCAGTCTGCCCATCCCTGGCTGCAGAGCCAGCCGGTCCTTAACCCCGAAAGAGACCTGGGCTCTCGCCGAGTCCTGGAGTCTGTGTTAAGCCTCCACCACCCGCCGCCCGCGACCCCGCGGGCCCCGCCAGCCTCCACACCTCCGGCTCACCTTTGCCGAGTTCATCCTTGTCAATCCGCGCGAGGGTGCCCACCGTCTCAAGCAGCCCGTGGCAGGGAGTCACCAGACCCCCGAGGAGTAGCAGGGACCACACGCCCAGCATTGTCGTGCCCACCTAGCGGGGGGCAGGAGGGTACAGAAACAACAATTCAGGAGCTCCCTGGGGAGCCCTGCATCTTCCTTTCCCTTCCAGGAACCCTGTCCACCCGCCCCGGTCTCTGACACCCCCTGCTGCGAGAGCCAGCTGAGCTCCTGAAGAAAGCCCGCCCCACCCCAGCAATCTGGTGCCCTGTGCACTCTGTCATCTCCTTGGCTCCTCACAGGCCTTACCTCCACTAGGCCCCATTTCACAGATGGGAAAATCAAGGCCCAGTCCAGGAGGAGCCTCAGCGGAGACCACGGAGCTCACGGTGCGAGACCAGCACTCAGGCCCCGTGCGTCTGACTTTAAAGTCTTAGCCCATGTCAGCCCGGGTTCCCTGGGCTGGTCTCTGGAGGGAGATGACAGAGGGGCCTCCCCTTTTGGGCCAGGATGGGAGTTCTGTTTCCTACTTCCCCCTTGGCCCGAGAGGCCGCTTCAGAGGGTGTGGCTGATTGGACGCGTCCAACACCAGGACTTAGCATGTCCTGCTTCCCTCTCCCGCCCCCGCCCCTCCGAATGATGCAAAGGAAAGGCACGGAGGGCCAGTGCCCTGCCAACCCGCTGCCTTTGGGGAGCCCGGGTCTTCTCTGTGGACCTGCGGTTCTGTGCACCCAGTTTTAGCTCATCTATCCCCTCACGTCAGCCCCATTCCCACCCTCCCTTGCCCCTACTCCCCTCATCTGATCTCAGAGTAGAACGTACCGTTCCTCAGAGGTTCCTCCCCACCCCTGCAGCTCTGGACTTGGACACATGACAAGCCCCTTCCCACCTCAGGGCCTTTGCACATGCTCTCCCCGCTGCCCGAGGCACTTCCCTGCTTCTTTGTGAACTGATTCCTTGTCCTTCGGGCTCTGGACAAGTGTCATCTGCTTGGAACAGCCAAGCTCCCTCACTCTGCTCTGTGACTACCCGCTACCTGTTCACCAAACGCTCCCCAACATGCCAAGAGATTTATTTCAGGGGCTGACCCCAAGTATGCCTGCTCTCTGTGTGTGTGTATGTGTGTGTATGTGTGTGTGTGTGTGTGTGTGTGTCTTGCTGTGGGTCTTTCTGCAGCCCCCACCCAGAGATAGGGCTATGTTGGGGGTTTCCATGAGCGCTGGCATGCAGGAGGGAGGGGGCACTCCTGAGGGGCTGCAGGGGTGGGGGTGCAAAACCCGTTGCACTTCACGTGCCAACCATCTGCCCTGGCACCACTTGTGTGAGCCCAGCAAGGGTGCTTTTTCCTCCTAGGCACAGAGACACACCCAGGAGCCTCGTGAACCTGCAGCCTCCTGGCGCTGTGCCTCCTGGTCCAAGACGCATCCACAATGGCTCCCTGTCACTTCAAATGATGCAGAAAGAAAAAGGTCACTGTGGGGAGCCCGTCGGTTTCCAGGATATAGGAAAAACTGGGTTTTGGGGCTCTCAAGGCCTGCTGCTGGGACAGTTTTGCCCTCCACCCTTTGTTCCTGGCTGGGCCCCAGTTTTCCCATCTGTAAAATGGGTGTTTTCTCCTGTCACCCTCCAGGTACCCCCAGAACCCTCCCAGATTAAAGTCTCTCTGTGCCTGCTCTTCTTGGGGGGCAGCAGGATAGCACCCCAGTCCATGCTCAGGGGCCTGGTGAAGGATGTGGCTGCCACAGGCTGCCTTACCGCCTCCTACAGCTCCACGAGGGCTGGAAGGGGCTTCCGGCCTCCTGGTGGTTCCTCCACTCCCCAGGGCCTGGGGGTGGCCCTTATATGCCCACACTGCTCTGGGGACACAAAGGGGGTACAGCCGCCAGGAACCCGTCAACGTGTCATGTCAGAAGCAAATTGCGGTTTTCCCTGTGGGCCTGGGCTAAGCCTTCCTTCTGGGGCAAGGCTGAGGGGGTGGGGGGCTGGGGTGGGGTGGGTGCGGGGCGGGGGTGGGGAGGTGAAGGCATAGGGGCTGCAGAGGAATCCGCCTCCCCCAGGGACAGGGGCAGGCCTGGGGAAACGGATGCCCTAGACTACCCACTGCCAGGACTCCCCACACACACCCCGCCTCAGACCCGAGTGGGAAGCAAGGAGGAGCTTAGGGCAGCGGGGCCTCCCGACCCTCTGCCACTCCTGCCCCACCTCCGGCCTGGCATGGAGAAGCAGGGGGACCTGCGGCGAGGTCAGAGAGAGTCCCCGCGGGCCCCCTGCTCCAGGCTCAGAGTCCCCAGAGCTCCAGAGGGCGTGGCTTTTCCCTGGAACACTGGGGGAAAAAAACACTTCATTTCTTCAGCAGCGTTCACAGGCCCTCGGCTGCCAGCCGGGTGTGGGGTGAGTGGCCGCCCGCTGGGATTCCACTAGGATCCCACATTTTTCTAGCCAACACGTTCTTAACAGAAGGGTGAAAAGGGCAGGGGAGAAAGCTCAAAGGGAGGGGTGCAGGTTTTGAGTGCAGGAGGCTCAGGTCCCATCCTGAGCATCACACACACACCCTCAGCACTGCCGTCACCACCGTGACCCCCAAGATCTGAGCCAGGGGTAATCCCCAAGCATCACCAGATATGGCCTCAGGCCTCCAGAAGGCCCCAAATCAGAAGAAACAAGTGGAATGAATTTTAATAGTGTACTTCGCCCCAGTAGAGTCCAAATATTGCACTTAACACCGTGGTTTTCAACTGCAGGGCCGAGGGGTTGATCTGTTGTTCTGTCTCGGGGTCCCGGCAGGCTAAAGGACCTCAGGTGGCCTCTGTCACATGCAGAGGCTCACAGTTGCCTGCGCTCTGCACTCACCACCTGGCGGCCGGGGCCTCAAGGGGTTGCGGCGGGCCCTTGTACCGGATTAGGAGATGAAGTGACTTCACGGGGTGTTGGAGATATCCCCAGCCCTCACCCCAGGGGGACTTGGCTTGTAGAAACAGAGGGAGCGACCACATGGCTGTCTGGGAGAGAGTCCAGTTGGCAGAGGGAAGGACAGGTACGGGCCCCCGGGCCTGTGTGTTCCAGGACCAGCGGGAGGCCCCCCATGAGGCTGGAGGGGAGAAGAGGTGGGGGCCAAGGAGGTGAGTGAAGGAGGGGACAGTCAGTCTGCAGAGCACTGCTCACACTTGCGGACTCTGCCAGATGGCCAGGCTTCTGGGGGTCCTGGGTCAGGCGGCCCCTTCTCCAGGAAGTCTTCCAGTGACCCGAGGCTCCACCTACAGCTGCCGCAGGTCCCAGGATTCGCCAGGGCCTGTGCTGTGTTTCTAGGTCTCAGGACCCGTCTCTTGCACGGGTTCCAAACCCGTGCCTGGTAAGATGGAAGCAGGGGTGGTAGGAACCTCGTTCACCTTATGAGCCTCGTTCACCGTGTGACCTGGGGACGCTCACCCTCACCTGGAGTGTGCAGCGCTACTCAACCACTCCCACCCTCTTAATAAGTCAACTCTCGGTGCTGGAGCAATCGTGCAGAGAAGAGGCTGCTGCATTGCAGGGTCCCAACCCAGAGTCGATCCCTGGCATCCCATATGGTCCCCCGAGCACCACCAGAAATGGTTCCTGAGGGCAGAGCCAGGAGTAACCCCTGAGGATCCCCAGGTATGACCCCCCAAAAAAAGAGTCAACTTCCATTGGAAGTGAATTCAGATCCCAAGTGATAGCTCCAAGAACCTTGAGAGTCACCCCGAAGCCCATTCCTGCCCCTCCTGTCTGTGGCCCCATCTCCAGCTCTGTAGGAGAATCCAGCGCGCTCCTGAGAGCCGTAGCTGTGGAATGCCACAGGTGGCTTCCTGCACCCACTGGGAAAATCACTCGAGCCGGGAGAGCCACTGATGGGCTCTCCGCTGAGATGTGGGTCCACATGCCTATGGCCACTTGGGCTTTCCAGCCTTCAGCTAATGGGACCAAAGCTGCTATGAATATTCCTGTCTTTCTGGACATATGTTTGTGGACATATGCTATGTGAGCATGTATTGGGATGTGTAGTGTGGACGTGCGTCATGTGGACATGTGTTGCGTGGGCACATGCTATCTGAGGAGGTGTTGTGTGCACATGCATGGACAAATGTGTTGTGTTGGAATGTTTCACGCAGTATTTTATGTAGACTTGTGTTATGTGGGCACACAGTGTATGGACATATGTTATACAAGCACGTGTTGTGAGGACATGTTTCATGGACACGTGTTGTGTAGTCATGTTATGTGGGTATGCCTTCTAAGGACATATGTTGTGTGGGCATACATTGTGTGGACATGTGTTATATGGCCATTTGTCATATAGGGTATTGTGTTGCATGTATTTCAAGAACATGTGTGGGCATGTGTTGTGTGGACATGTGTTGTATGGATATTATGTGTGCCTGTGTTACATGGACATGTGTGCACATGCAGTGTGGAATGTGTGTTATGTGGACACACGTGTGGACACACGTGTGGACACACATGTGGACTATATGTTCCTCCCTCCAGGCTCTCCACGGGAGTGGGATTGTGGGATCAGAGCAGGGCTCCTGCATGTGCCCAGCAATCCCCATAAGTACAGCTCTCTGCACCCCGCCCGCTCGGGGGATTGCCCACAGATTTAGGATTTGTGTCTGAGGAGAAGGGCGAGCTCGCAGCCAGCATTCATGGAGCGTGCAAGCCCGCGCTGACGTGTGGGAAGCCATCCGGTCCCCGTAATGGTCGCTGAGGTTAACACTATCATTATCTCCTCGTCTTACACCCTAGGAGCCAAGGGGAGGCTGCCGGCCCCAGGAAGCCCGCCAAGTCTCGGGTCCTTACCACTTGCAGTCTTAACTGCCGCCCAGCCTGGCCGCTAGGAAGGACGCAAAATGCTGCCACTTTCCGGCCAGCCTTATCTCCCCCCTTCCTCCCAGACCCACCCTCAGAGGACGCTGCCACTCCCCTCAGCTCCGCAGGATGCTGCAAGCCTCCGTGGGCCCTGAGCGGAGTCAGGGCCTGGGCCTGGGCCTGGGCAGAGTCATTTAAACGCCCGTGTGTAGACACCCAGACCGTGGATGGAGCCCCCGGAGCCTGACATGTGGGCAAGCCTGCTGGGAAACCGGGTGTGTGTCCTCGGGGCCCTGGGGAAGGTGAGGGGGAGCCCAGAAGAGACTAGGGCAGGGAGTAAGAGCAAAAAAAAACATAACCTCTGGGCATTTGCTCCTGGAGTGCAGGCTCTGGTGTGGGCCAGAATTCCCGGGTTCCAGTCCAAGTGTTACCCCCATTTAGGAGACCTGGAAGAACCAGTGTCCCTGTCTGCAGAATGGGCTCATGGTCATGGTGTGCCATGAGGATGGGCATTCTCTGGGAAATGGGCATCAGAAGCAAAGGGTCCCTAGTGGGTCACTGGCTCCAGCCTTCCCTGGTGCTTGCACGGACGGCGGGCAAGGGAAGGAGAGTTGAGGAGGGGGTGGGACACGGTGGGGACCCACCTGCAGGAACCTGCTATGGTCTTCCTCTGTCCAGGGCTGGGCTGCCTGGCAAAGCCCCAGAGGCAGGGGTGAGAGTGGTGGGCCCCCCAAGACCTAGCTCTGCCCCCTCTGCTCCTCATGCCTGCACCCACCGCATCAGCTCTCTGCTCCCTGTTTCTGGATGGAGCTGATGGCCGTCAGGGTGGCGGAAAGGCAAAGGGTGGATTCTGGTCCCGGGCTGCCCCCTGCCCGCCCGTGGGCTGCCCGCCCCACCTCTAGCCTCTGCTTCCTTGTGGGGCTGGAGGGGGAAGGAGTGAGGAGTGTCCAGGTGCTCCGAGTCTCCATCACCGTCCACCCAGGGTGGCCAAGGGCCATTTGGATACTTGTCACATCATCCGCTGGCCGGTCAAGACAGGGAAGCGGGCCATGGGTAGCCGGCCCACAAGAAGCATCCGTGTCTGTCTCATCTCCTCGCCAGGACTGAACCCCAAGGTCACTTAGGCCTTAGCCTGTCCGGAGGCTAAAGGTCACGGTGCTGAGTTAGCTCAGCTCCCCTTTTCTGCCCAGGGTTCACTCAGAGAATGTAGTCAGGTCAGAGCCTGCAGCCCTCGCCCATGTCTCGGGTGGGAACTCTGAAGTCCAGCGAGGAAGCGTGGTCTGTTCCAGGTAGCACAGAACAGCCCAAGCCTCCTGGCCCTCAGAGCTTTGTGCCTTGGTTTCCCCATCAGGGCATGGGGTGGTGGGTGGGGCTGAATGTGCTGGGTGAGTCCCCTAAGTTGGGATGGGGTCAGAGGGCATCTCTGCACCCCTGTGCCCCAGCACCAGCTGCTCCCCAGGATTACCAGGGCGCCTGATCTGCCAGGCCATGTCAAGGGCGCCATTGTCCCAGGGGATGAAGGCGGGGATTAGGGGATGGTGAGGGGCCAGGGGGCGGCCCTGGCATCCGGGCCAAGGTGAGGGAAGGGACTACAGTCCCTGTGTCTCTGTGGCATGGGCTGGGCCAGGCCAGGACCAGCTGGCTGCCAGGACCGGGGAGCTCCCTCTGGCCATGCCACACCAGACCCCTCTGACGTCCCAGTAAAGACCACCCACCCCTTGGAGGCAGGAGCACCTACTGCAGACTCTCACGCGGCCCTGGGGCCCCCACGGATCCCAGGAGCCCCTGGCTACATGTATTACCAAATCAAAGGGTATTTTAGTCTAGAAAATGACCTTAATTTGGGGGTTCACTTTATTTTTAAGTGTTTAACTTCAGTGTGATGACCGTGTACTCGTGGAAGGAGCCGCTTAGAAGCAGTGGGGTTAGTCCGGGGAGGGGTTGGGCAGAGCTACAGGCACCAGCCGGCCCTCACGGCAGGGTCCTCTGTGAGGCGCAGAAACACCCTCAGCTCACAGGACAGGTGGACAGATGGACAGACAGACCCAGTAGATCACACACACACAACCCCATGACCAGACCGTTAATATGCACTCCCAGCCCTCCCCGCTGCCAGAGCTCCGAGGCACAGAAGATGACACAGGGCACACATTGACTCAGGGCACACGCTGACACATGCACACTGACACACTCTGACACATGCTGACACAGGGCACAAACACACGTATACGATGACACAGGGCACACACTGACACATGCTGACATGCTGACTCAGGGCACACACTGACACACGTTGATAAGCACTGACATAGGTCACATGTGTACACACATACAAGTGGTGACATGGGCATATGATTACACACGTGTTAGCATGTACTTACACATACATATAGCATGGGGCACATGCATGTACACATATACTGACCCCAGGAACACATACACACTGACACAGGACACATGTGATGTGAGTACACACATACATATGCTGACAGAAGGACACACTTGCACACATGACATGGGACAAGCATAAGTAAACATGGGGTATGTGCGTGTATGCATGTACTGACACAGGCACACATACACTTGCAGACACAGGACACATGTGAGAGCACACACACACACACACACACACACACAAACAACGTGCTCCTGCTCTTGTTCCTCCCCATGCAGACCCCCGGGCATGGGTATTTGTGCTGGGTACTCACAGGGTCCCTGGCTCTGTGAGAACCTTCTCCTGACTCGATTCATCTCTTCCTCATGACAGTCCCACTACACGTTATACACTATACAATATCCCCATTGTAGAAGTGAGGAAACTGAGTCCCAGAGAGGAGCATGCTTGCTCAGACACACAGGAACCAGAGGCAGGATTTGAGCCTGGGCAGGCTAACGCCTGAGCCTGACCTCTAATCTCAGCTCTGCCCCCTGATTTGTCTGGTGGCCTTGGGCCAGTTATTCTGCTTCTTGGGGCCTCAGGCTCCCTCTCTGTGAAACAGGCCACCCCTGCCCTCCCTGCACTGCTGTGAGGACAAAGGAAGTGGCTCTGGGAGAAGTGGGGTAGCACCAGGCCTTTTCCAGTCAATGGGGTCATCTTCCACTTGCCAAGATTTGGGATGGGAAGAGCTTTGCCACTTGCTAAACAATGTGACCACGGGCAAGGGCACACACCTGCCTGGGCCTTGATGTCCTCATCTGGAAAGTGGGGACAGCCAAGCTTGTCCTCTCCTCGTAGGATGGTTTTGTGGATGAGACAAGATGAGCCCTGAGCACAGCGTTCAGCAGGCCCCCGACAGTGCTCGAGCTGGTCCCCACGGCTGCAGCCAGCTGCCCTCCAGCCCCGGCCGGACCCTGCACCCCAAACCCATGTTGGCTTATTTGCCGTGAATAAAGAGGTCCAGGCTGCAGAAGGTGGTGAGGGCCTTTCTCAGTTTATTGCCAAGGCCCCAACCCAGGCCTGCCCAGATCACTCCTGGTTCAAGGAAGCAGACAGACCCCAGTGGCGGGGGGTTCCGACCCACGCGACTCCACCGGGGGCTCTGCTGCGTGGGGTAGAGCCTGTGGGTGGTGTGCAGGCGGCCGGCAGACGATGCTACCCTTGTCAGTCCAGCTTCAAGTCCAGCACCAGGGCGTCCTGGCAGGAGGCAAAGGGCCAGGGAGGGGTGAGCAGAGCAACAGTGCAAACCCCCCAAAGTGCAGTACAACCTGGCAAGAGAAACCAGCAGGTGTGAAGAGGAGAAAATAACCCCCTTGTTCCTCTCTCTGAGCCTCAAGATTCTCAACAGCTAAGGGGGAATAAATCCCCACCACTTCCAGGGCGGAGAGATGGAAGGGAGAAAACATACTGTGCCATGCTTAACACCTGGCATGCAGTGCAAGGCGATTATTTATTGAGCACTTACTGCATGCCTTCAGGGAAACTACCCCGGTGACTCACCATAATGGCTCTAGTAGAAGGACACCCCCACTCACATTCACCCCATTTTAAGCAACAGAAAATGTAGAAACTTAGGGTAAAGTTCTGGCCAAGGTGGCAGAGAAAGAACTGAGAATTTATTTCTGGCCTCTAAACTCCCCTTGCCAAAAAAAAAACAAAGGGGGGGGGCGGTCTGGAGAGAGCTCAAAAGGCTGGAACACATGGTTTGTATGCAGGGGCCCCAGGTTGGATTCCCCAGCACTGCCTGCAAAGTCCCCTGAGCACCTCTTAAAGTATCCATGACGCCAGAAGGAGCCCCGAGTATCACTGGGTATGGCCCACCCCCCAAATTTAATTCGGGTTTCCCCCTGGGGAGCACCCAGCCAAAGGGGATCCAGGTTTGGAAGGGGTTTGGCAGCATGACAGTGAGGACCGCTGCCCTCCACCTCAGCCTTACTCCCTCCAGCATGAGCAAGGCGGGATTTTACTCCTCACTCAGTGGCTGAAAGTGTTGCTTGGCCCTCCCCAGCTCCTTTCCTCACCTCTACCACATCCAGCTTTGCCAGGCTGTAATTCATGTCCAGGAAGTTCGGAAGGGGCAGTCCAACCTGGAGCAAATCTGAGAGACACAGTAAGAGTCATGTCGGCCCAATAGCTCTGCAATGATTGGGGAGAAGGCACTCCCCGGAGCAGAGGTGAGGAGGAGTGTGCCGTGATTGATTCATCATGTCTGACTGCACATCACCGCCGCCGGGGTGGAGATCTGACTCCAGTGGGGGTAAATCATCAGAGTCCCAAGTGTAAGAGGGGCCTTGGTACAGCAAGTGACATTAAGACTACATTAGTGGCTGGAGCAATAGCACAATGGGTAGGGTGTTAGCCTTGCACACGGACAACCCGGGTTCGACTCCCAGCATCCCATATGATCTTCTGAGCACTGCCAGGAGTGATTCCTGAGTGCAGAGCCAGGAGTAACCCCTGAGCATCACCATTTGTGACCCAAAAAGCAAAAAAAAAAAAAAAAAATTAAATTAAATTTAAAAAGACTACATTAGGGCTGGGGCTATAATACAGTGCTTGCCTTACACATGACCAATCTGGATTTGACCCCTAGCACCCCAGAAGTGGACCCTGAGTACAGAGCCAGGAGTAAGCCCTGAGCACAGCCAGGTATGGCCCCAAAAGAAAAACAAAAAAAAATGAATAGTATCAGGGCCACTGGAGCATGTGCTCTTTGGCATGCGGGATGACCAGGCTCCACCCCCACCCCCACCCCACTCCACCCCGCACAGAACAGTTTTCCCTCACCACCAGGAGTGACCCCAGTCCAGAGTCAGGAGTAGCCTGATGTGACTCACAAAAAAACACAAAAATGATGACCTTAGTCCCAAAGCCTCAGCAATGGCCATCGGCTCCCTTTGCCCTCCCCAGCTGAGGCCAATGAAGGGACTTTGAGACCCCTCAGGTGGGCCTTTCCTCCTCAAACGCTTCTTGGCACCTGCAAAATCAAAGCGTTGGGGCCCTCACCATCAACTATGGGAACGTAGGCCGCGCCCAGGTAATCAGTGAAGAATTCAATCAATTTCTCCTCCTGCAGGAGAGAGAATGGGGGAAAACACCCAGAGTTCATCACCCCCGCAATGTCACAGAGCAGGTCAGCACTCAGTCCAGCCGGCCCAGGACCCGGGGAAACTCTAGCGCCCCGTTGCCATAAAACCAGACCTCCCGCTTCTGCTGCAGGCCAAGGCCTTTTACTTCCTTTTCCCCTTCACTGCGGTTCCTGGGACTTTGGCCATGGGGAGAATGAGGGGATTCAGGAGACGTGTCCTAGAGACCCCATTCCTGCTCCTCCAGAAAACTCCGTTCCAACCACTCGTTCACTCCTTCCTCTCTGCACACCTCAATGTCCTCGCCTGGCAAGGCAGAATATAATAGTGCCTCCTCATAGGATTCCCACAAGGACGCAGTGAGTTTGGGCATAGCCCAGGGCACTGTGGGAGTGTTGATCTGTGACCGCTGTTACTTGCTCTTGCTATTGCCTTGGCTCCTGTTTGTTTTTAACATCTGCTAGGTCGAGCTCTGGTGGGACCCTGAGACTACAAAGACTGATAATAAATAAATAAATAAATAAATAAATAAATAAATAAATAAATAAATAAATAAATAAATAAATGATGTCTGGGTCAACCAAGCCAAGTCGGGCTGCCATGATGTCTGACAATGTTTTTAAAATTAATCAGGGGAGACAGCTTGTATCCAGAAAATGAAGCAGGGACTCAGAGAGGCTCACTGGCTCCCCAAAGGTCACACAGCAAGTCAGGAACCACCCACCCACCCACTGACTGCCTTCATTCTCTCTGTCCCCGTTTCTGAGCCCTTCCCTACATTCCCTACTATAAACCGGATTACACCTCAAGCCAAGGAGCAGAGCAGCTGGGACACTTACATTAAAGTCTCCGACCGAGGAGGATGCCCGGGTCAGGCTCAGTAAGCTGTAAGAAGGGGAAGACCGGGGAAGGGGAGGGAAATCAGGGCCGGGAGCAGCACCCACCCCACAGCGCAGGGCACAGAAGTCAACGCTTGCATGCTGCCCAGGCTGAGGCACTCGCCACCTCTCAATGCAGCTTGTTCTGTTTCCCGCTGCTCAAACCACATGGCAAAAAAAGGGAGGCGGTGGGGAGAGGGAGAGACAGACAGACAGACAGACAGACAGACAGAGACAGAGACAAAGAGACAGACAGAGTCAGAGAGACAGAAAAGAAAGGCACCTGGGGCTGGAGCGATAGTACAGTGGGTAGGGCGTTTGCCTTGCACGTGGCAGACCCGGGTTCCACTCCCAGCATTCCATATGGTCCCCCGAGCACCGCCAGGAGTGATTCCTGAGTGCGTGAACCAGGAGTGACCCCTGTGTATTGCCAGGTGTGACCCAAAAAGTCAAAAAAAAAAAAAAGAAAAGAAAAGAAAGAAAAGCACTTGCCATAGAGGCAGACAGGGTGTGGGTGGTGGGGGGTGATGGGAGGGAACCTGGAACACTGGTGCTGGGAAATGTACACTGGTGGAGGGATGGGTGTTGGAACACCTTATGACTGAAATCCAACCATGGACCGCTTTGTAAGGGTCTATCGCACAGTGATTCAATAAAAAGGCAAAAAAGAAAAATAAGGAAAAAAAAAAACACCGGCATACCTACATCTCCTTTACTCTAACTAGTCCTAACTCTTCCATCTGGGACACCCACTCCCTGCTTCCCAGCCATGTCTATGGCTCCCACCCAGGTCAGGTACAGAGACAGACCCCGCTAGCCTAGTCCCAGATTCTTGCAGGGCTGTTGGGACCCTCCCCCGGCTCTCCCCTGCACAGACTCCAATAGGCACAATGAATCAGCAGTAAGACAAGCCTGTGATGGTCACCTGGGGCTCTATCTCCCCCACATGGATTTGCTGTCCTAGTAACAAGCCCCCTACCGTCCAGTCTCATTCTGAGGCTTTCAGGTGGAGCTGAGCCCAGAGACCACAGGGTGAATCAGAATGAGTATTCTAACTTGGAGCTACTGATTGGCTTAGGCTAGGTCATATGATCCCTGACAGGGGAGGAAGATGCTACCTTGGTCATTAGGCCCAGGGGCTGGTCTTGTTAAGGTCAACGCTCCCCTGTGGACAGAAGCTGCTCTTTCTTCCTCCCCTCCCCTGAGTATTGAGCCAATAAAGTGGACAGCAAAGGCCAGGCTGGAAAGAGAGATTCTGAAGGGTTTCACGCAGGCTGCTGCCGCCCTTGAGTTTTCAATTCTATGAGCAAGAATTTCCCTTTGGGACCTAGATCAATTCTAGTGAGAACTGTTGCTTGCAACTGAAAAAATATCCTAGCCTCATACAAGTCAGATGAAAAATTATAGAAGATAGGAAAAAAATGAGTAATCTTAAAGCGAAGTTGAACAATGAATCAAATGTGTGCACAGTGTCTCACCTAGACAAAGCTCCATAAAGTAAGGAAAGACTTCTTGGAGGAGGTGGCATATGAGATGAGCTCAGGTTGGGAAGTGGCATTTGAATGACATGGACCAAAGCCAGCTAAATAAAAGGAGGGGGAGACAGAGACAGACAGAGACAGAGAGGCAGAAAAGAAAAGCGCCTGGGGCTGGAGTGATAGCACAGCGGGTAGGGTGTGTGACTTGCACGCGGCCGGCCCGGGTTCAATTCCCAGCATCCCATATGGTCCCCTGAGCACCGCCAGGAGTAATTCCTGAGTGCAGAGCCAGGAGGAACCCCTGTGACCCAAAAAGCAAAAAAAAAAAAAAGAAAAGGGGGGGGGGAGACAAGAGCAATGGTGAGACCCAGAAGACAAGGGTCTGCCAAAAAAGTGGGAGCAGCCAGTGGAGGATTTGAGAAGAACCCTCAAGTGCCAGGCTAAGATTTGAGAAAAAGGCCTTAGCAACAGGGAGGAGACGCTGAGGGTCTGAGCACGGAGAGCTGGCAGTGTGGACTCTGCTGGCCGCATCTGAGCCTGGAGCAAGAAGCCAGTGGCATAGGCAAAGCCCACACAGGGGCACCAGGATGCCACCCAGGCAGCAGGCACCCACCTGTTCATAGATGTGGCCAGCTTCAGTCGGTTCTTACTCAGTGAAAACTGGATTTTCAAGTTGAAGTGCTGATTGGGAGAAGCAGGGGAAACAGGCATGGTTATGGGGTCCAGGCAGAGCTGGTTAAACCAGTGGCATCACCACCTTTCCTGCACTACCTTCACTTCCCAGACAAGTCCAGGGTCCTCCTCTCTGTCCCTTTCAGCTTCAGGACCTGAACCCTGCAGATTCCCCCCAGCCCTAGCTCGGACTCTTCATTCCTCCCTGGGCCTGGCGCAGGACAACAACCAAGCCTCGAACACATGCCCCCTCCCCGCCACACACACACACACACACACACACACACACTCCTAGAGTATTTACAGATCCCTGAACCTACAAACACCGTGTTATTGTTCTAGACTTTGGCACACATGGAGTAGCCTCCATTCCCTGTCCTCCCAACATTGACCCCCTCCCTGGCCAGCTCCGGCTCAACCTTCAAAACCTAGCTCAGGCATCACCTCCTCCAGAAAGTCCTCTGATTCCTTCAGACTGAATGAGCTCTCTCTGGCTCCCACAATTCTCTGAGTGAGACTATTCCTGTCCTTAGAGATACTAATGAAGGATCGGGGATGAGAGAGGGAAGGAAGGAAGAAGAGGGAGGAGAAATTTATCTCAGAGGAACTTTTGACTCTCGGTGTGTTGATCCTTTGAGCCATTTAAAGGATCAGTGGCAGAGCCAAGAATCAGCCCCAGGTGGCAGTGCCTGGGGACCTCAACACAGCTGAGATCAAGGAAGATCCCTTCCCTCCATTACTTGGTGTCAACTGCAGCCCTGCCCTCTGGTCTCAAGTACCCACAAGGCTGGGTGGAACTGGGGTAGAGATTCCACTCACCATATCCAGGAGGAAGAGAGACGTGGGGGGCTTGCTGCGACGCCGCGTGGCAAACATCTCCAGGGTGCCATGGAGGTGCAGCAGGCTCTTTCCTGACTTCATGGTGACCTTGGGTGGCTTATTAATCTTGATCTGTGTCACCAGGGGCTTTGACTTGGGGTAGGCTTTAGCCACCTATCGAGAGTAGACATCTAGCTCAGGGACACCCACCAGAACTGTGGCTTCGATTCAAAGCAGGAATCTGCCACATCAGGGGCGGTTTCTATCTTTTAGAGCCAGAAAGCGCAGTGTGGAAGGTGGGGTGTGTCTACTGGGAAATCAAAGAGGCAAAACAAACATCGCACTGGTTCTATAGTGTTACATAAACAGTATGTAGGGAGATGTCTGGATGATGCCCCATTGAGTGAAGCATTGTAAAGCTGTGTCCCGAGGCCCTTATGCTCTTAACTGGGGAAGAAAAAGGCTGGCAGGAACAGGGATCATCAGGCATTGGGGAACTCACCTTGGGGATGAATTTAGCCAGTGTCTTGGTGGTTTGTGGGGGTAGCTTCCCAATCTACAAAATAAAAGCTAGAGTTAGGGTTTTTGAAGCCTTCCTTGACCTGTCCTAACAAACATCTCCTCTGATGAGAGAAGTGATATTCTAAAGTTCTCGTCATCAAAAAATAAAATGCATGACACTGTGAGACTGTGGTATTCCATAGATTTTAGCATAATGACAAATACTGAGAAAATGTTGGATGAAAAAGTGGATGGATGGATAGATTGCAGAATTGAGTGACTAGAAGGATGGAGTGGATTAATGATATAAATGAATAGAAGATAAGAAAACTGATAAAAAATAGGTGGATGGTGGTTGGATGATGGATGGATGGGTGTTTGAAGGATTCAATGACATGACAAATATGTGATTCATGGATTAATGAGTTGTAGAATAGATGAGAAGGAATATGGATTAATGAGGAGTGCTGGGATGAGGGAATGAATGGATGGATCAGTTAAGGTGGATGAATAGACACATGCATGCATGGACGAATGGAGGGACAAATGAACAGATGAATAGGAGGGCAGGTAATGTAGAGTTGAACAGAATGTTTGGGTGATCAATGTGAATGCATAGATTTACTCATTCCATAGTATCAGACCGTGCTCTAAATGTCGTGTGGATGACATGAAGGAACAAAGGGATGCTACTTGGAAGGAGTAGGCCCTAGAGGAGGAATACATAGTACCAAGATAGGTAGATGGGTGAATATTTGGATAAAAGGAAGATAGGTGAGTGGCACATAGACTCATGAATAAGCTTGTCTGGGCAACAAAATGGATGGGTGAGTAGCTGATGGTCACAAGGACAGAGCAACAATCACTTTGGGGGTAGGGTAAACTGAAGGCAGAAACACATGTCAGTCTTGGCATCACTCAGTCCTAGTATTACCCATAACCCCAGGACAATGATTTCAGGGATGGCGGGAAGTCAGGTGTGAGGGGGGGAGAGGTGACATTAGACAGCTCACCTTCTTCTCTTTGATTTTCACATCAAAGGACTTCTGCAGAAGGGTCAGCTCTGCGGTGAGGAGGGTGGCCGAGAGCAGCAGTTGTGAGGAGCCCTCAGCATAACCCTCGGGGATCTGGGGGGGCTTGTCAGCCTCAGCCAGTGCGATTGTGTTGCCGTCTTGCTGCTGCACCTCGGGCTAAGGGAAAGTCGAGAGTCAGATGGGACCATAGTCTCACACCTGCCCCAAAGGAGCAAGTCACTGGATGTTGGAGCCTGAGCGAGTTGCAGAGGCCCCTGCACCCAGTGCACCATGGGCTGATGAAGGCCTGGGAGGTGAAGCCAACCCCTAACCCACAGGTTAGGCATCTCCAAGGTCGCCGAAGGAACCCGCGTTCTGTGGCATCTCACTCCCGGATGCAGACTATGGTGTTTCTTTTACTCCTGGGGACAGGTTAAGAGGAGACCCCGGGCCCGTCAGAGCCAGCCCAGAGGAAAACTTCTCTAGGAGCTGACTTCTCGGGAATCTTCTTCCCAGTTCTAGAAGGTGCATCTCACTGACTCACCTGAGGCTCGGGAGATCTAGGTGAGGACCCAACTCTGCGACAGCTCCCAGCACCACCCTAGCAAGTCCGCCTCCCCTCGGGGCCCCAGGGCACCCCACTCTACACTATAGCGGGGGACAGACACAGGGAGTGTCTGTGCACACAGGGAGAAGCAGAAGGTGTGAGCATGGGGTCAGCAGTGCTGGACTTGGGGGTTCCTGCTAAGAGCAGGTAAAGGGAGGATGGGGACACTCACGATGGGCCTGATCTTCGAAGACCCCAAGGGCCCTCCCTGCCTCCATAGCCCAGTTGCCTGTCCCGGGGGACACCCCAGCACTCACACTGAAGTCCACTTGGAGGTAGCTGGCCGTGGAGGTCGGGACAGACATCAGGACATATTTAACGGTGCCCATTGAGCCCACGGGCATGGGGTCTGTGCAGAGAGGAACCTCCATTCAGACACCTGAGGCCCCCAGAGCCTGGTGCAGGTGCCAAGAACCTTGGGCCACCACGTGAGCTAAGGTCAGGGACTCAGCACTCAGAGTTCAGTAACGGCATCCAGGGACGGAGACCGGCCCCGGCCCCATCTCTCCACAGCCAGAGAGCTGCAGCTCCCCACAGGTTGGCTGATGCGGCCCAGGGCATCCTGCTGGCACAAGCACCTCAGTCTCGGACTCTCTCCTGTCCCACACACTGGGGGGCCCTGGGAAGCGCCATGGCTTCCGAGATGGTGGTGGAGTTGGGTATCCTTGCTACCAGGAACAGTGCTCTAAAGGCCCAATGGCTACTGCTCCTTGGCTGAGCACTGATGGGTGGAAGGTTGGGAGGAGAAGTAACGAGTGCAGATGCCTGAGTCCCTTGGAAGCTCACCTGTCCCCTGGAGAAGGGGAGTGGGGGTGGGGGTGGATAGAAACCGTGGTGGTTGGCCTCATCAAGTCCCTAGGCAGGCCCTGGCATTCCTGGATGCGGCTGGGAGGGCCACACTCACCCAGAAGGTTGGCCCACTTCTTGTTCACATACACCAGGACCGCGTCAATTGCTGGACACAGCTGGAATTAGAGAAGGTGTTAGACTGAGGGGCCCCCTGCATGGAGGGCCTCACTCCACACAGCAGAATGCGGTTCCACAGCCGGGCCCACGATGAGCCTGGCAGGACAGGGCCTGGAAGGGAAAATCGCAGGCTTTGGGGAGGCAGAGGCAGAGCCTGCACTATGGTACAGCCTGTGGGATAGGTGAGACTCGCTCCTGCTCACTTGAGGTGGGCTGGGGCCCCCCCGCCACATGCAGCCCTCCATGTCCTCCTCCTAGGTTCATGACAGATATCACTAACTTCCCAGCCGTCACAAAGAGGCCAGTGCTACACCAGTCCTGGTCTAAGGTTGGCCACAGGTAGGCCCTGTGCGGACACTCACCATGACAGGGAGAACTTTGTGCAGGGTGCCGTCCAGGAACTTGTTCACCACGCTGGGCAGCATGCTAGACAGAGGGTGGAGACAGCCACAATCGGCAGGAAGTTAGGCACAGTGGTGCAGGGGCACTTCAGGGAAGGATGAGCTACAGTGTCAGATGTGGGGTGCGCAAGGATAGTAAAGACAAAGGCCAGGAGGGTGGCCTCACAGCTTGGAAGCCAATCTCGTGTGCTGGGGGGGAAAGGCAAGTGGGATGGAGAAGAGAACACTAAGCAAATGATGGTTGGAAGGATCACTCGGGATGGTAGACGCGTGCTGAAAGCAGGCTATGGACCAAACATGATGGCTGCTAACACCCGAAAGGAGAGAGCGAGTCAGAGGGGATGTGTCGGCCACAGAGGCAGGGGGTGGGAAGCGGTGGGGGTGGCAGGAGGGACACTGGGAACATTGGTGGTGGAGAATGGCACTGGTGGAGAGATGGGTACTCGAACATTGTTTGATTGAAACGTAATCATGAAAATTTGTAAGTCTGTAAATGTATCTCACAATGATTCATCAAAATAATAATAATAAAAAAAGAAGTGGGGTGTGTCATGTGCCCCCAGCCCTCCTCCCCACGGCCACAGAGCCCCTCACTTGCTGGGCAGGTTGGTCTTCACACTGATCAGGTTGATCTCACAGTCCTCACTCTTGAACGTGGGGAGGCCCGTCTCCTCGTCCCGCAGGAGCCGGTCGGTGGCGGTGATGTTCAGGACGATGATAATCTCCATGTTCCCACCCATGAAGCTAGAGCGGGCAGGGAGGGGCAGGCACCATGGGCATCCTAGCCACGTGGCGTCCACTCTCCCTGTCTCCTCTGGACCTGCGAGCTCAGTAGCTCTGAGAGTGGGAAAGGTGGGGAACAACCGCCATAGGACAGGAAGAAAGAAGAGGAATGGGACCCACCCACGGTCCCACCATCACCCTTTCTTTGGTGAACGCGTCTACATCCTTCAAAACTGTTGCACTGGGAACTGATCGCCCAAAGGCCTTCTCTGATCCCTCTCCTATGCCAAGGCATCTTTTGTCCTAATCCGAATCCTTCATCTCTGAACCTCTGTGCTCAGGTCTTGTTGGCCGTTATGAGAGGATCTGAGTTTGCCTCATCTCAGGCCACAGCACCCAGGGGCTTCGCAGGAGTCGGTATATGAGCAAGGGAGGGTGAGACAGGAGCTCCCTTCCCAGCCTCCCCTTCCCTCCACACTCACCTCTTGCCGTTGATGGTCATGCCTGTGGACACACACTGGGAGACGCCCTTCCCGGGGATGAAGTTAAAGGTGATGGCTGGTTCCAGCACATCCGACACCTTCACACTGGACAGTCACCAAGAGAATCAAGGAAATAAGAGCAAGATCCTTCACCTGTTCCTCCACCACCTTGCCAGAAGGTCTGGGGTAAGCCCCCACCCCATCTCAGGGACCAGCCTGCCTCTCAGAGCCATGGTGAAACAGACACAAAAGTTGGGGCATCTGTCATGGGAAACAGTACTGTCTACACATATGATCCTTCCTGTCTAAGGCCTCTACTTCTCCACTGGAAACATTATGAGCTTTGCTGAGGTCAGAGTTTTTCAAGAGGGGTTCTACTGACCCATGGGGACCATGCTGTAGGTGGTAGGGTACATTAGGAGTAATTGTGGCCACAACCCACCAAGGACATAGGTGCCTTCCCCCTAGTCCATCCCTCAAGTCATGACAAGCAAAACTACCTCCAGATTTTGCCGAACAGACTTTGGAGGCAAAGTCCCTCCAGGTTGCAAGCCTGCAGTCCAGAAAGACACACTGACCTCCCACTGCTGCCCTCTTGGCAGGCATTACTAATTGATTACAGTCCAGTTTCCATTAACTCCATATGATGTAACAGAGCCCATTGGTCCCGTCATTCATATTGTCATCATGCCATTCAGTCTGTGTCATGAGTTCGCAGCCCCACCGCTGGGAGGATTCTCTCTCTGCCTCTGTCTCTGCTTCTGCCTCTGTCTCTGTCTCTGTCTCTTTCTCTCTCTCTGTCTCTCTCTCTCTGTCTCTCTCTCTCTGTCTCTCTCTCTCTCTGTCTGTCTCTCTCTCTCTCTCTCTCTCTCTCACACACACACACACACACACACACAAACTGGCCTCCTGCTTGGAGTAGGGATCTAGAGCCTGTCTTTTCAACCCCCTTTCTCCACCCAAGGACCCTGCTCACAACAGGAAGTGTCAGTCCAAGTACCCAGCTCACAACAGGAAGTGTCTGTTTAAGGACCCAGCTCACAACAGGAAGTGTCTGTTTAAGGACCCAACTCACAACAGGAGGTGTCTGCCCTCGTTGGGCGGATGACTGAGGAGAGACCCAGGCATCGGACCTGGAAGAGGCTCCACACCTGCTCCCGAGGGCCCTCCCCCATCCCTCTGCTCCGCCCCACCCCGCACCCAGTGCCCTCTCACTCTTTGATGCCTTTGACGGCTTTCATCGCAGGCCCATTATTGCTCGCTTCCGCAGCCATCTTCTCTAGGATCTGACTCTCCTCCAGGGCCCGCTTCACCTCTACAACAGAGACACACTCGCGGTGGCTCTCACCACTCCAGTCCCGGGCCCCTCCCCAGGGGGCACCAGTGTGGAGGCTGAGCGATGAGCCATGCCCCCCCTCCCTTCTCCCTTCTAGCTGGATGCCAGGGACACAGAGCCACCAGCCATGGCGGGGCACAGTGCCAAGAGTCTTCCTAAGTGTAGGCAGCTGGAGAAACCCAGCATGAGGGCCAGGAAGCGAAGTCTTCCAGAAGGCGGTGACAGAGTGACATCTGGCCCAGTCCTTGAGGGAGGAGCAGGAGTTGCAAAGGGATAAGGGGGAAGGGGGACAATCAGGCAGAAGACACAGCAGTACAAGTGGGCGGGGACAGAGAAGGTCGCAGGGCAGGACAGTGATCGGCTGAGCAGGCACAGGCAGGGGGGATGGGGAGTTTGCTGGGCCAGGTCACGGGAGCTTGAACCCCAAGCTACGGTGAACACTTGATCTGGCCGCCCCATCACTAGGAAAGCTGCATGACTTTGGCATTGCTGGGTTTACCCCGGTAAGATTCCAGGCCCGAAGCTGCAACATTGTGTTCCCCAGGCAGGAGGCTGCAACCCCAAAGGAGTTCCTCATCCCTAATACTCCTTTACTCGGGTCACGGGAGAATTACCCCACACCCCGTGGGCGGGGGAGGGACTAATGCTGAGGGAACAGAGCACTTCCATCAGCGCTTGGCTCCTGGGGACCACTTTATTTGATGTTGTGGCGTTGTGGCATTAGAGAAAGGAAACTTTCCTGGAGTCCCTGCAGGAGCTGTGAATCTCAGATCTCATCTGATCCTTCCAAGGTAAGGCAAGAGTATCCTATTGACACCCTACTGATACCTATCGACACCCTGTTCACCCTCCTCTATATGGACAGGTAAGCTAAGGCAACCAGAGAGAGGAAGTGACTTGCCTGAGGTCACACAGCAAATTGTGGACAGAGCTAGGATTTGGCTCCTGTCTGTCACCCCCCCAGCCCACCTGTGGTCACTAACCCCTAACTCAGGGCTCAGTTTCAAGGAGGCAGTGTTTCCAGTTCTGCCTCCCACACTTGGGCGACCTCAGGCACATCACCCATTTTCTCTGGGCCTCAGTTTATCCCACACACACTCTGTAAAATGGAAGAATATTAATGCCTTCCTTTGGAGTTGATCTTGGGGATCATAAGATGCTCCAACCACACAGACAGGCACATCACTCCCTACTGCTGCCCCCAGGCCCACCACCAGCCCCTCTCCCGGGGCCCCCAGCTCACCGTGGTTCATGATGTCCATGCCCAAGCGCAGCTGGGCCCCGGGGTCAGCCCGTGCACTGGTCAGCAGGCCCCAGAGTGCGAGACACGGGATCCACAGCATCCTCCGCCTGTGCCACGGGGCTGGGTGGGGCACAACCCACAGTCCCCTGAGGGACGCGTGTGCTCCGGGGTAGCGGGGGGGGGGGGGGGGCCCAGGGGGATCTCAGGGGCCCAGGGGTGCCACTCTAGCCTCCTCATCAAGGCTTCCCCAGAGGCATCAAGGCCACGCGGGTCCCCAGGCCCCCGCGCCCGGGCAGCCTCCTCTCGGGCTGCCCACTAGCCCGAAGCCAGGGCTCTGCTGCTTCCCATGGGGAACTTTGCCGCGGTGGGACAGCGGGGGACCCTCTGCTTCCCAAGCCCTCTGAACTACAGTCCAGAGCGGACCTGCCTCCTCTAGCTCAGCTCCACTTCTACAGGAAGCCCAGAACTCTCCACACAATGGGGAAACTGAGGCACACCCTACCCTAGTCTCCCAGTCAGAGGGCAGAGAACCAAAGAAGGACCTCTCACCCCAGACCTTTATCAGGCTTCCCAGGAGAGCCCATCCCATGCCTGGACGACCCCCACCCCCAAAGCCCCTCTCTCCGACTTACCAAGACCTGAGGGTCTCCCGGCCGAAGGTCAAGTGCTTATATCAAGTTTGAGCTGTGGCTGAAAAGAACCAAGGTGGGTGGTGGCCACGTTGCCAGGAGAAGGGATTTTAGCTGGACCCCTGGGCCCACAGGCCTGAGCACTGAGAGGTCCTCCGTTCACAGGGGGCGTTCCCTGGGCAGGGCTGAGCAGTCTGGCTCACGCCTGCCCGCACACGCTCGTTCACAGCTCTATAACTGAGTGCCTGCTCTGTGGCCGGCAGGGAGGCTGCACCGCAAGGCAATGGCTGTGCCCCTCCTGACCGCTGATTCCTAAAGGAAAGCTACAGTGTGTGTGTGTGTGTGTGTGTGTGTGTGTGTAAATATGTATGTGTGTGCATATCTGAGTGTGTGTGAATGAGAGTGTGTATGGATGTGTGTGTGAGTGTGAATGGACGCCTGTGTGTATGTTTGAGTGTGTGTAAATGTGTGTGTAAGAATGTGAGTATGTGAGTGTGTATATATGTGACTGTACATGTGTATGTCTGAGTGTGTATGTGAATGTGTGTGTAAGTGTGTGTTGGATTGGCTGGCACCTAACAGAGAAGCACTTCCTGCCGGTACAAGCCAGGAGGGTCCATTTGGGCATTTTGACCACATGTCGGAAATCACTCAGGAGACTGCGACCCGTTTCTCTCTCGTCCTGCTGCATGTTCAAATGCCCCTTTGGGCCGTGGGCACGGGATCTCCTCCCCGTGCTATGTGGGGGCAAGGCAGGTGCAGCCCCTCCACTCCGTTGGGAGGCGGCTCCTGGGAGACGGTGAGGTCAGGGGTCCGTAAGAGCCTGCAGCTGCCCCAGGCACGTCAGGGAGACCCACCAGGAGGGTCACCAGAGACCTCCCCGTCCCAGGCCAGAACGACGCCAGCATCAAGGCCTCAGGCGTTTGCCCTGTGGGGGTGGCATGGTGGTGCAGGGGCTCTGGGATACAGTTGATGCCAGGGTCTTCTGGGTATGCTGGTTACCCCTCAAGTCCGAACTTCAGCCCTGATGGACCCCTCACCACTAACTCCCCCCTGCTCTCAACCAGGGGCCCCGAGACCCAGGTTTGCCTCTGCTCACTTACTCAAAGCCCCCGCGAGACTCCCGCGCCCCCTTCACCTTTGCCCACTTTCTTTCCTCCCCTGGACCGTGCCCCCGCTGGTTCCCCTCCGTGTCCCCCACCCCTGCCGCCCTGGCTCAGCCCTGCAGCATTCTGCCAGGCAGTGCCTATGGGAGACCCCTGGGGTCGGCTGGTATCCTGATCTTGCCCCAATCCCACAGCATCTAAAGACGCCCCCATCTGGTGGAGGGGGCTGGGGGTTCTGGATGGGGCCCACGACATAGATCCAAGCCCTGGTCCTGCCACCCACATGCTGGGTGGCCTCGGGCAAGTCCCTTGCCCTCTCTGGGCCTCAGTGAGCTGGAGAAAGAGCCACTGTGGGGCCCGCACTTACCGAGCGAGCCCGGGACCGGGGATGTCCTGCAGATCGCAGACCCTGCCCTGACCCCAGGGCCAGGAGGCCCTTATATTCGGGAGCCCGATTAGCTGCTGGGATAATGAAGGGCTTGATAAGGGCCTAGATAGTTATCTAGAGGGCAGAGGGACAGGAGTTCTGCTCACGTGACCCTTCGGTCTGTTCCAACGTAAATAGCACAGGGGACAGGGGGCTGGACAAGGGCAGTCACTGGGCAGAGGACACGGCCACTGGACAAGACCTCTGGGCTTTCACGTGCCCCCCTGGGTCCTGGGCCTCCTATGAGGCTGGGGACAGAGTGGCATCCCCCAGGCCCTCAGAAAGCGTTTATTGTGCACCTGCAGATGCAGGCCGGGTGGGTGGCTGAGATGACTCGGTGACCCAGGCAGTGGTGGAGGGGGCTCCCGACCCCAGGGTCTCCTGGAGCTTCAGGGGGAGATGCTGAGGCCCTCCTCAGTGAGCAGGCAGAAAGCCAAGCCACTCCTGGGGGCACTGGGCCAGGGGCCGGGAGCAGGGGGGACGAGCAGGGGCCCGGCAGGACCATGTGACTCCACAGGGCTGGCCCATCTATGCCAGAGGCCTCAGGAGCGACCCGGGTCCAGAGGGGTCAAAGGCTTGTCTTCCTACGCCAGCAGCTTCCCTGTCACTCCCTGGGAGCCAAATCCAGGCAGGAAGGCACACGCTCTGGCTGGAAGGTGAGGAAGTCCCATCTCTCATCTCCCCCGGGCATCTGTCCTGGGCACCCCCCTGGGTGGGAAGAGCTTCCAGAGAAAAGAGTCATTTGCTCAGACGACCCCACTTTGATCTGACTGTGACCCAGGCCAGGGATGCTGCAGCTGGTGACCCCAGGAGTGAGCCGAGGCAGGGGTGTGCGTAGGTGTGAGAGAGAGCTGAGCTCTACGCAGAGTCCAGGGGCTCGGCTGCTGCCCGTGGTGACCCACAGCTCCCGGCTCTCCTCAGCACCTTAGTCTCTGCACCTGTAAAACGACAGCTGGCAGGGGCCCTCAGTGGCAGTGTGGGGGAGACGCCACCAGCTGAGGGTGCAGGTGCCTCCATCGCATCTGGGACTTCCGGCACGGCCGCCTTGCTCTCGGGAACGCTTCCAAGGCAGCCTCGCTGGGCCTGGCGGGGAGCAAGGCAGCACATAACGGGGACGGGGTGTCTGCACGCAGGCCCAGCATGCCGGACCCAGAGCGGGCCAAGAAGGGATGGGCCTCGCACCGGCAAAGAGCTGGCCAGGCGGGAAGTTGCAGCTCGAGGGTGTTTAATGAGAGGAGCCGGGTCTGTACACTGAGGGGAAGGCGAGCAGTGCCCGGGAAGGGGAGGCTGGAGGAGGGAGCAGGCAGGGAGAGGCAGGGGAGGGGAGGGTGTGCGGGGAACCCAGTTCGCAGTGGAGAGTAAACAGCATGGCTGGTCCCTGGGCAGTGCGGCTTTGCCTCGGTTTCCCATGTGACTTGAGGCCCGGAGCTGAGAGCTGGCCTGCGCCCAGCCTGAGAAGGTGCCGCTTCAGCGCTCATAGGAGAGG
Source organism: Sorex araneus (assembly GCF_027595985.1). Lineage (NCBI taxonomy): Eukaryota > Metazoa > Chordata > Mammalia > Eulipotyphla > Soricidae > Sorex > Sorex araneus. The sequence continues at coordinate 116,931,682 of NC_073306.1, read as the reverse complement.
CCACTGGACACCACCACATAGCCCTGTGGGCAGGAGAAGGACCCGAGTCAGAGGCCACCCCAGGGGCCAACTGCCCCACCAGCCCGCCTCTGAGGTCATGCTTGGACATTCTTCCTGTGTGTCCTGCTTGACATCTCTGGGCCTTGGTTTCCTGCTCTGTGACTCCCGGAGGTAACAGCGCCCCCTAAGGGCTACTATGAGGCTGCAGCTCCTCCCAGGGGCCAGAGCTCTCCGGGCTGGGGCGGGTAAGGATGAGTCTCGGGCTGTCCAGGCCCACTGAGGGTCTCCCCCAAGTCCAGATGCGCCCAGATGAGTAGCTATTCCCTCGAGTCCCTCAGAAACATCCCAGGGCCTGCAGCTCTTCCACTCCCTCAATAGTCTCTTCTCTGAGCCTCTGTCATGAGCCCAGCCTGGCCCGCCCCCTGCCCTCCCCCCAGCTCCTCTGGGACTCTGAGAAAGGCACCGTTCACCACACGCGCATGGCCGATCACCTCTAAATTAATTCAAGTAAAACAACATTTAAAAAATTCAGTTCCTGGGTCACAGCAATAACATAGCGCGGAGGTTGCTTGCCTTGCACATGGCATCCCCTCTGGTCCCCAAACACTGCCAGGAGTGATTCCTGAGGCAGAACTAAGCCCTGAGCATTGCCAGGTGTGGCCCCCAAACAAAAATAATAAATAAACAAACAAACAAACTAACTAAAGTTCAGCTTCTCGGTTGCTCTGGCTACACTGCAGGTACCCACGTATGCTGGCTCGGTGCAGCTGACCATCCTTGTCCATGTCCTGGTGGACAGCACAGGACTGGGACCTTGGCCTTGAGGCCTGTGGACTGTGAGTGCCACAGTGAGTGAGCCCCCTGCCTGCTCCTGTTTAGGGGAGGGGCCTTTTGGGGACATCCCTCCTGATCTTCCATGGATCACTGTCACTGTTTCTGTCACTGTCATCCCATTGCTCATCGATTTGCTCAAGCGGGCACCAATAACATCTCTCATTGAGAGACTTATTGTTACTGTTTTTTGGCATATCCAATATGCCATGGGTAACTTGCCAGGCTCTGCCGTGTGGGCGCAATACTCTCAGTAGCTTGCCGGGCTCTCTGAGAGGGGCAGAGGAATCGAACCCGGGTCAGCCACATGAAAGGCAAACGCCCTACTGCTATGCTATCACTCCAGCCCTTCCATGGATCATGATCTTTCAAATGATGGCAGGGGGCCTGAAGGGGGCCATAGTTCTTATACTTCGAGAACATTCTCCCCAAAAAGGCGCCAGCAGATCCTCCCAACACTCGGGTGCAGGGCCCGCACGCCCCAACTTCCTCGGCCTTCTGTCCCGTATAAGTCTCTTGTGTCTGGCCCAGGCGGAACAGAAAGAGATGGTCAGATCTCACGCAGGGCAGTAAAACTGCACCCTGGGCCCACCCTGTTGATCCAGAAAAGGCCACTGAAGAGGAACACTGGCCACCACCTTCCCCTGCTCCCCCAGTCTACTGAGGTTTGTGTACAAAAGGCAGGCCCGGGCCTGAGGGAGGGCACAGCAGGGAAGGCATTTGGCTTGAGGCTGCTGACCTATCCGGTCCCCAGCACGACATATGGTCTCCCAACACCACCAGGGGTCACTCATGCGCATCAAACCCAGCACGGCCCCTGAGTTCTGCTGGGGGTGGCAGAGCCTGAAATTAAAACTGGCAGACCGTGTCCCCCTCCCCCCCCCCCCGGCACTGAATCCCAAGACTTCAGACAGCCCCAGTCCAAGTGCAGCCCACACAAACGGGCTTAAAGAACTCCTGGGTTTTTTTTTTGTTTGGTTGGTTGTTGGTTTTTTGCTTTTCTTTGTTTTTTGAGTCACACCTGGTGGTGGTCAGGGGTTCCTCCTGGCTCTGCACTCAGAAATTACTCCTAGTGGTGCTTGGGGGACCCTATGGGATGCCAGGGATTGAACCCGGCTCAGCCACGTGCGAGGCAAACACCTTACCCGCTGTGCTATCGCCCCAGCCCAGGCAGCGTTCCTGGAGACTGGCCAGCTCATTACCGCCCAGGTCTGGCTACGCCCATTGTCTGCATGGGCAGGCAGAGGGAGAGAGGGACCCCCAGTCCCCAGACCCAGCCCCCCTGGGGGGGACAGGAGAAAGTCAACCCAAAGGCACTCACCTCGTGGATAAAGACCTCGGGGGGCACATACTGGAGGTGGAGCATGTGGGGGAGAGCGATCCCCAGGCCCAAGAGAGCTACGGGAGGGAGAGGAGAGATCGGGGTCAGTGGGGGCAGTGGCCAGAGCCTCTGGGGCTCAAGTCTTCTGCAGGGTGGCACTTGGCCCTGACCCCCAGAAGGTGGGAGGCAGCATTTTGAGGTCCTCTTTACAGAAGGGGAAACTGAGACCTGGGAAGAGGAAGGACCCGAACAGCAAACCCCCTTTACCCACCCGCCCTCCATCCGAGCCTGAGGAACCGAGGCAGCCTAGAGCGGGGCGGGGGGTGGGGGTGGAGGGGGTCACAGGCGGACTCACCGTTGAGGTGGTTCAGCAGGGGCTTCTTAAACAATGGGCCCATGAGTAAGCGCACCTGGTCTGGCTGCAGCCACGGAGCCACGGAGACAGGAGAGAGATGGAGCCATGCACACATGGAGACAAGAAGACAAACCCATGAAAACACAGAGACATGGAGACAGAGCCACGGAGCCACAGACATGGAGACATGGAGTCACAGAGCCACGGGAGACACAGAGACAAGGAGCCACAGAGCCACGGAGACAAGGAGCCACAGAAACATGGAGACACAGAGGCACAAAGACATGGAGCCACGGAACCACAGACATGGAGACATGGAGTCACAGAGCCACGGGAGACACAGAGACAAGGAGCCACGTAGCCACAGAGCCATGGAGACAAGGAGCCACAGAAACATGGAGACACGGAGCCATGGAGACACAGAGACACGGAGCCATGGAGACACAGAGACACAGAGCCGCGGAGCCTCAGACACGGAGACACGGAGCCACAGAGCCACGGGAGACACAGAGACAAGGAGCCACAGAGCCATGGAGACATGGAGACACAGAGACACAAAGACACGGAGACACAAAGACACGGAGCCACGGAGCCACAGACATGGAGACACGGAGACACAGAAACATGGAGACATGGAGACAGAGACATGGAGTCACGGAGCCACAAAGACACAGAGACACAGAGACATAGAAATATGGAGACAGTGGTGTACACAGACATCCAGATACACACAGACACACAGACACACAAAAGCACAGACGCACAGATGGCAGAGCAGAGAGGAGAAGGAAGGTTGGTCTCTCCTGTTCTGTCTTCAGAGTCCAGCGGCAACCCCACCCCAGGAACTCAGAAAGGGGTCCCCAGAGGGGCCGCTAAGGGTGCAGGCCCCGCCAGCCAGCACAGTGTGTGCCTACAGGTGGCTGGGCCAGTGGCTGGCTGGTGCCCTGTTGGCTGACCCACAAACAGATGGGCTGAGTGTGGACAGTCTGACAGGGCCACACACAGGGCTGGCCACATCCCAGAAGGAGTTGCCAGCTGGGGACGCTGGGAGGTCCCACAAACCAGGGAATTCGGTGGCCCACTGCTCGGGGCGGATGACAAGTCACAGGCAAGTCATGGGCCCCCAGTGAAACCCAGAGGCTGAGTGGCTGGGTGTCCACGCTGGTCAGCCCAGGAAGGACAGATGGATCCCAGGAGGAAGGGCTGGGAGGTGCATTTGCACCGCTTTTGCCTGGCTCAGGGGCCCCACCCCTGAGACCCCAGCCCCACACTCACGTCAACGAAGCCCACATTGGACGAGGCCATGGTGATCTGCACATCCCTGAGAGGAAGTCAGGGGTGGGGAGGGGGTTAGCGGGGGGCCCTTCCCGCTGTGGCTGCCATATCCCCCGCACCGACACTCACCCCAGCACGGAAGTAAACCCACGAAGCTTCACCTTGGACACGGAGAGTTGGAGGCTCAGGTCCACCTCCTAAAGGTGCGGGAAAAAGCAGGGTCAAGGGTCAAAGGATATGGAGCCTTTGGCTGGTCCTCACTCCCTCTCTTATCCGCCCACCAGGCCACTCATTCAAGTGTTTCTGCAGCACAAACCAGCGGGCAAGGCAGACTTGTAACCATATGTAGCCAGTGTAGCCAGTGTAGCCAGTGTAACCAGTGTAACCTATGTAACCAGTGAATCCTTATGGGGATGGTGGGCAGGGTTGGTGACAGCAGCATGGCAGGAGGGAGTATGCAGAGGGCAGACGGGGACCAGCTTACTCAGGGTGGTCTGGGGACGTGGCCACATTTAAGCTGAGAGCTGGAAGATGAGGAGAAGCCAGCCCAGCAAGAGGCAGGGGAAGAGTATCGTCTGAGGTGCAAAGCAGAGCACAAGCAAAGGTCCTGAGGCCACCACATCCTGGCACATTGCAGGCGCAGCACAGAGACCCGGGGGAGGGGGTGGGGCACAGAGCCGAGCTAGTGAGGAGCGTGAGGCAGGAAGGGCAGTTTCCTCGGGGTCTCCTCGACAGCACCCCCAACCCTCACAACCCAGCTCACCACGTCCATCGAGAAGAGGGACTGGAACGCCGAGTTGGATGTGGCGACCAGGACCTCCACGAAGGGCTGCAGCCGCATGGTGGCATTGCCGGTGCTGAGTGTGGCCTCGGGTGTGGCGCCCAGCCGCACTTTGAGCACCACGGGCATGGGCTTGGGGAACTGGCGGGTCACCTGCAGAGTAGCCGGGGAGTGGAGAGGTGGGTCAGTGAGGGACACGCGTGGTGGCCCAGAACACGCCTGAGCTGGGTCATCCCCAGCAGGAGGGAGAGAGGAACACGTGTCCAGTGTGCGCGGGCCTGAGACCAGGCACAGAGGGGAGAGGGACGAGGTCTGGGCGGATGCAGGGGCCACTCGGGGCGGGAAGGGTGCAGGCAGAGGGACAGGTGGGACAGGTGCTGCCCGCCACTTGGGACAGACACGAGCAAGGGTAGCTGCCCCAGCCCGGGGGGTCACACGGCCTCCCATGGCCCCGCCCCAGGAAGTGTCACCAACCTCGGGGATGAACTGGCCTAACCACGAGGTGTTGAGCGGGTTTTCATCCGACTTCTGAAAGCATCATCCAGCAGGGGCGGGTCAGTACGACCACTGCCCAGCTCAGGAAGGCCTCCCCACAGCCCCAGGGGAGCCCCCTCCAGCCACCCTGGGCCCGAGCTCCAGGGCCGCCCCCTCAGAGCCCGGGCCTCCCTCACCAGCTGCCCCGTGACGTCCAGGTTGAGGGCCCCGGCCTTCTGCAGCAGCAGCAGGGCCGAGTCGAACAGGTCCTGGGAGAGGCACAGGGTGACCATGGCGCCCGGCGCGCCCACGGGCTGAGGCGGCAGGAAGGGGGTGGCGTTCACAGCCAGGACGATGGGGTTGCCCAGCAGGAAGAGAACCGCCTGGCGGGGGGACAGGGAGCAAAGACCAGGTTTCGTGGAGAACTCGGGCCCCCGCCAGCTGCGTGCTGCCCCCACGCTGGCGAGCCCGCCCTTCCCACCCGTGCCCCACCCCTGGAAGAACCTTCCAGAACCCCCTGGGCTCGGGGCTGACAAGGAGCCACTCACGTTGATGTCCAGGGCGATGTGGTCGTTGGTGACTACGGGCTGGCCCACCATGAAGTACTGGATCTGGGACTCGGGGCCCACTGGGGTGAGGCCTGCGGGCACCAGGGGCGAGATTACGCGGTATGCAGGCAGACCCACCCGAGCCACGGCTGCGCCGGCATCCCTGCTCCCCTCCTCTCAGCCCGGCCCACACCAAGGGACAGAGAGGCAGGACAGGGCTCGGCGAGAAGAGTTGATGTGGGGGGGCAGCCCCGGGTCCCACTCACAGCCTGTTGGTTCTTAGTCGGGTCACGTCCATGCAATATTGCTTCTGCTCCCCAGACAGTGCTCCACTAGAGACCCCGAATTTTGGGGAAGTGAGTCTCCAGGTAGCCATGCCTCTGACAAGGCAGGAGGGAGCTCTCATCTCTCAGGGGGCACACGGGACTCGAGGCCTCAGTCAGCCTCACCGCCGTCCTGTCAGCCCCTGTGGCCTGGAATCCCACCTGCCAGTCTGACCCCAAAGCTGCTGTGCACACAGACGTGCACAGAGGCACACGGACACACACAGACACGGATACGCACACAGACATGGATACACACACAGACATGTACAGAGACACACGGACACACAGAGACACGAATACACACACAGACATGCAGAGACACATGTACACACTCAGACACAGATACACACAGACATGGATACACACACAGACATGTACAGAGACGCACGTACACACTCAGACATAGATACACACAGAGACGTGTACAGAGACACATGGACACACACAGACACGAATACACACACAGACATGCACAGAGACACACGGACACACACAGACACGAATACACACACAGACATGCACAGAGACACATGTACACACTCAGACACAGATACACACAGACATGGATACACACACAGACACGAATACACACACAAACATGCACAGAGACACACGTACACACTCAGACATAGATACACACATAGACATGGATACACACACAGAACAGACATGCACAGAAACACGGATATACTCAGACACAAATACACACACAGACACAGATACACACAGAGACATGGATACACAGAGACACACATACACACTCAGATACAGATACACAAACATGGATACATAGAGACATAGATACACACAGACATGCACAGAGACACACAGACACACACAGACCCTATATGCACACAGGTATGCATTAAGACACACAGACACAGACATAGACACACACAGATAAAGCACAGGCACATGGACACATAGACATGCACACAAACACACATAGAAACACAGTAAAACATACAGACACAGACACTCCTCATATAGACACAAAAATACATACAGACACACAAATGCACACACATATACCAGAGACACAAATAGACATAGACACATACACTCAAGAACACGATCTCTCTCTCTCTATATATATATATACACATATATACATATATACACACATATATACATATATGTGCATGTATCTTGTACATACACACAGATACATACAAAAGCACCCCAAGACAGTTCTACACCTTGACGCCCCCCCGAGTCCACCGGCATCTGACCAGTCGTCTTCTGACTGAGCCCTGATCTCCCAGCAAGGGAGTCTGAGAAGGGTGCCAGGCCCTTCTGGGGGACCCGGGTCTCACCGATCAGCGTGCCCAGATGGACGTTGATGTCCTGCACCAGGCTGGCGAGGCTCAGGCACAGCTGCAGGGAGACAGAACCAGGTCCAGAGGGCCCTCAGGCTGGCGGGCAGCGTGGGGAGCCCAGAATCCCTCCCTATGGCGCCAGGCGCATCTTTGGTGCCTTATCAGGGCCCTGAGGGCCAGAGGGAGCCGGGCTCTGGGCTCGGCCCAGGGGGCCACGGCAGGGCCAGGGACAGTGGGGAGCAGCCGCACGAGCGCCAGCGAGAGGCAAGTGGCACTGGCGAGCGGGCAGGGGGCAGCTCGCTGGGCGCAGGGCACCCACCCTGAGCTGGGCTGAGCTGGACTGAGTGTGACAGAGGAGGGGGCTGTCGACCGCAGGGCTGGGGCTGACCAGAGAAAGAAGCAAGGCCAGGTCGGGCTGCGCAGGCTCCGGGGGCCCAAGCCAAGTCCCGCTGGGGAGCAGCAGGCAGGGGGTGTGGGAAGGCACCCTGGGGGGCTCCACAGCAACCCACAGAGAGGGCAGGGAGGGCCGGAGGGAGGACCAGCTCCTGGGCCCGGGACTCCGGTGCCAGCAGGTCAGCGCCCACCCTCTCACCCCAGCTAAGGACAGAGCCAGCACCCACCCACCCACCCACCCAGGAAGGAGCACTCTGAGCACCTCAGCCCAAGGCCCTCCCCGGGGAGCTTCTCCCACATCCTGGGGTGGAGGTGGGGTTGGGGAAGGTGGGAGGGAGAAACCGGGATCCCAGCAGACCACAGGCTTCCCAGCTGCTGCCGCGTCCACTGGCGGACAGCAGTGTGCAGCTGGAGCTGGAACCACAGAGTGAGCTCCCCGGCCCCCGAGAGCCTCTGCCGGGGCCACCGCCCCGCCCTCATGGAGGAGACCGGGCCCCCCACTCCTGGGTCCACTAGAGAAGACGGTTGCCATGGCTGCACCGCGCCCTGGCCGCCTTCTGAGCCGCACCATACCCCTTGCAGGGGTCCGGGCGAGGAGGGCAGGGAGGGGAGGGGACCGGTACCTTGTTCCTCAGGACGGCTTTCAGGTGCCTCTCCAGTGGCAGCAGCGCTGGGGGGCTGGAGGAAGAAGAGGCACGGGGCGGGGGTCCTCAGCTGTGCTCCCCCCAGGCAGGGCTGCCTCCATCGTGGAGGAGCCGTGTCTCCCCCACCCCAGCCGGGGCCCTCACACTCTCCGCACAGTCGCCTCCAACAGGGAAGCCCCACAGAGGGGTCTCTGTGTGGGTGCCCCGGACACGGCCCCAGCCCCGAGGGAAGAAGGGCCGAGGGGCCACACGGGCGACCACCAGCCTGTCCTGCAGCAGATGGAGCCGGTGGGCCCTGGGTGAGTGAGATGGGGCCCCAGGTCTGCCTCCGGCTGGGCACCCCCAACCTCACCCCATGCCTCAGTTCTCCCTTCGCCCAGCCAGACCTGGGCCCCAGGAGGCTGCTCCCTGCAGACCCACCCCCGGGACAGGCACCGACCTCTGGGCACCTGTCCCCATCAGAGAGCCTCAACATGCTGAGAGTAGACTATGGGCCAAACATGACGGCCGCTGAGTGCCTGTGCTGCAAACCACCGTGACACCCAAAAGCAGAGAGAGAGTCAGAGGGAATGTGTCTGCCACAGAGGCAGGGGGCGGGAGGGGAGGGATACTGGGAACATCAGTGATGGAGAATGGGTGCTGGGGGAGGGGTGGGTACTCGAACATTGTTTGAAACGTACTCACGAAAGCTTAACTGTCTCGTGGCGATTCATTAAAATTAAAAAAACAAAACAAAACAATACTAGAAATGTTCAGGGGGTTAAAAAAAAAACCCACCTAGACAGGCCCTGTCCTGAAGACTAATGAGGGGACAGGGTGACCGAGGCTGGGTACGATGGGACAGTCCCTGCTGGGGTCTTTCTGCAAACTTCACACTCTGACTCCTCCTTCCTTCCTCTCCCCCACCCTCCCCTCCCCTCCTGCCCTCTCTCACCTCCCTTTCCCCCTCTACAGCCCGCTCCCTGCCCCCTCTCCTCCCCTAGCATCGAGGCTCCCCCTGTGGGGTGGGGGTAGGTAGACATGGGGGGTCACACACTGCTCCCCGGGCTCTGTGCTCTCAAGCAAGACACCTCTGGGCTTCCCAGGCTCCCCGCCACTGGGGCAGCTGCAGAGATTAGGGGCCCAGCGGGCAGCCCAAGGGGTTGTCAGCAGCAACACTGGGAGTGGGAGTTAGCAAACCGCCACCACCCCGCCCCAGGGACCCTCCCAAACCTCATTCACACCTGTCTTGAATCAGGCGCTCAGGAAGGGCCGGGGCAGCCGAAGTCCCGCCCTCCGCAGACACCCACCTGTCGTGGCCACCGAGCAGGAAACCATGGCCCAGGGACGAGGTGCAGGTAGAGATGCTGACCAACGGGCTCCGGATGGAGCTCTGGGTCACCTGGGCGTCGGCCATCAGCTCCACGGGCAGCTTCAGCTCCAGAGGCTCGGGGCCACTGCTGGGAAGCCAGTGCTGGACTCCAGCAACACGCCCAGCACAGCCCACCCTGACCAGGCAAGACCCCACAGAGCCCCCGCCAGAGCTCACCCTCCACTGGACAGAGGCAGGGGTCCCTACTGACCCCCAAACTCTAGTCAGATCCAGCTGAGGGTGTGAGGCAGGGTGCCAGCACCCTCACTGTGGACTCTGCCACTCCCACACAGAACCTCAGTTTCCTCGTCTGTACAATGGGCATGCGGCTGTGGGCCCCTCTCACAGGTACTGTGCACTCCACAGCCAGCACCAGAAAATGGGGCATCAAATAGCCAGAGGGGCTCAAATGAGACTCCCAGCTCATGACTTAAAAGTGAATTGCAGAGGGCTGGAGCAATAGCACACAAGGTAGGGCGTTTGCCTTGCTGGGCTGACCCGGGTTCAATTCCCAGCATCCCATATGGTCCCCCGAGCATATTACCCCACCAGGAGTAATTCCTGAGTGCAGAGCCAGGAGTAACCCCTGTACATTGCCTGGTATGACCAAAAAAAAAGCAAAAAAAAAAGTGAGGTGCAGGTTGGATAGGACAGTGGGAAGAGCACTTGCCTTGCACACAGCAACAGACCAGGGCTCTGTCCCTGCACCACATACGGTCCCCAGAGACCACCATGAGTGATCCCTGAGTGGAGAGCCAGGAGTCAGCCCTGAGCACTACTGGGTGTGGCCCCCAAAAAACAAAAAACAAAGATGCATGTGATTGACATGTGCAACTAATTCTGATGGCTCTGTTTATTGAGCACCTACTGTGCGACTGAAATTTCAATCACAGTGACAAATTCACTCACTGCCACCCTCCGAGCCACACTGCCAGATTCCACCATTTCACAAGAGGGAAACCGAGGACTGGAGAAGGTTGAAAACTCATGCTCAGCTGCAGAGCTGACTCCGGGTACCCAGAAATCCTACCACTGCCTCTGTCCCCCCCACAGGATGGCAGGAGGGCAGAAACTGGGCAGGGGGTGGGGGTGCAGGGGTAAGGGTGAAGTGAAGGTCCTAGGAGGTGCCAACCCTGTCCCTCTCACCTACCCCCATCTCCAGCAAGGATCTCCACTCACCGAAAGATCCTGAACGTAAAATTGGCGGCTGCCGAGACCCGGATCCCCATGCCGGCAATGAACATCAGGTGGAGGTGGGATATGTGGACATCCGGAATCTGGATCCTGCAGGGCAGGAAGGAAGGGGACAGTGTGGCCCTCGTTAAGGCACCGAGCACCCCCCCCCCCGGAGCAGTACTCTGAGTCATACCCACACTCTTGGTGCTATAAAGGACCTTCTGGGCACTTTCCTTGAATCCAGCCCACCCCAGTTCCATCTCTGGCACTACAAATTCCACCAAGAGTGCTGGGAGTGGCCCCCAAGCACCCCTGGGTGTGTATTCTGTGCTACAAAAGGGGGGGAAAGTGGAGTAAGTAGAGCCATGGAATGAGGAAGAGGGTAGTGAGTTCTCCATCAGAGGCAGCATGCAAGCCACACAAGGAAAAGATGCAGAGAAGACGCCTGCATTGGGCAGGGGTGGGGTAAGGAGAGTGCTTGGGCCTTGGAGGACGTCGGTTTCCGACAGGGACCCTTGGAAGCTGAGAAGGTGAGGAAAAACCCAGAGATGCCCTCTGGGGCACCCCAGTCTTTAGCTCTGACTTGCAGCCCCTGGCAAAGTCCCCGTCCTGGCTGCTGAGGACTCCCCACCTAGCCTGTGGTGGATCAATCCTTCCCACGTGAGCCATCTGCCCCAACACGATATTGAGCTGCATGCAGACATGTGCCACAGCATCAGAGCACTTGCCTTGCATGTGTGAGGCCCTGGGTATAGTCCCCAGCACTGCAGAGGAAAGGAGAAGGGAGCCAGAGAGACAGTGCAGGGGTGAAGGCACTTGCCTTGCTCACAACTGACCCTGGTTCGATCCCTGGCACCACATATGGGCCCCCAAGCACCTCCAGGTTGAGCACAGAGCCAGGACTCGGCCCTGAGCATGACCAAATACACCCCCCCAAAAAGGAAAAAAATAAACAAATAAAAATTAGGTCTGTAAGTAAAGGGGGAAGGAGGGAGAAATATTCCTCATGGGAAAATTGCAATTATTTTTTTAAAGTGACACCCAACCAGCAGCACTGGGCAGAGAGACAGTTCCCGGGGCGGGAAGGAGTACACGCCTCAAGTTGATGCTGGCGGCCTGCGTCCATGCCTCCAGCACCACACGGTCCCCAGGCACTGAGCCGGGTGTGACCCAAACCCACACAGAAAACATGTAAGTTGGGTTAAGGTGGGGAGCCCCCAATCTACGAAACGGCATAAACTTTTCATGTCACCTCCAGGAGCTGGAGTGATAGCACAGCAGGGAGGGCGCTTGCCTTGCACACAGCCAACCAGGGTTCCATCCCCAGCATCCCATATGGTCCCCCGAGCACCACCAGGAGTGACTCCTGAGTGCAGCGCCCTGTATATCACCAGGTGTGGCCAAAATTAATTAACCAATTAATTAACTTAATTCAATAAAAGTCATCTCCAGGTATCATGCTGAGTAAAATCATCTGGAAGAGGAAGGACAATTACAAAACGGCCTCTCGTGTGGGATATGCAGAAACATAGGGCCAGAGAGGCGGTACAGCGGGTAGGGTGTTTGCTTCCTACGGAGCCGACCCAGTCAAGCCCTGGTATCCTTTGTGGTCCCATTTTAAAATTTTTTATTTTTATAAAGTTGTTCACAATAGTTTATTACATTCATTATTTCAACACCAATCCCACTACCATTACACCTTCCCACCACCATATGGTCCCTTGAGCCTGCCAGAAGTGATCCCTGAGTGCAGAGTCAGGAGTACGCCCTGAGCACTTCTAGTCGTGACCCACCCCCAAAAAATCACTGGATCACTGTCATCCCATTGCTCATTGATTTGTTCAAGCGGGCACCAGTAACGTCTCCGTTGTGAGACTGGTTACTGTTTTTGTCATATCCCAATCGAATACGCCATGGGTAGCTTGCCAGGCTCTGCCATGCGGGCAACATGCTCTCGGTGTGTGTGTGTGTGTGTGTGTGTGTGTGTTAGGGTATATGTGTGTGTGTGTGTTGGGGTGTATGTGTGTGCGTGCCTGTGTGTGTTGGGGATGTGTGTGCGTGCCTGTGTGTGTTGGGGATGTGTGTGCGTGCCTGTGTGTGTTGGGGATGTGTGTGCGTGTCTGTGTGTTGGGTGTGTGTGTGTGTGCATGTGTGTGTGTTGGGGTATGTGTGTGCATGTATGTGTGTGTTGGGAGGTGTGTGTGTGTGCATGTGTGTGTGTTGGGGTGTATGTGTGTGCGTGCATGTGTGTGTGTTGGGGTGCGTGTATGTGCATGCATGAGTGTGTTGGAGTATGTGTGTGTGCGTGCGTGTGTGTTGGAGTGTGTGCGCATGTATGCACGTGTGTGTGTTGGGGGGTGTAAGACAGACACCCTGGTGGCTTCTGTGAGCACTCTGGAACACCATGTGCCTGACGCCCTTCCTCAGCTGGTGCTTCGAAGAGCAACACACTAAGGGGTAAAGTGTCCAGGCCAGGAACGTGCTCGGAGGCGAGGCCCCCGCCATACCATGCAGGCCCGGGAGCTGGGCTCACACTTTCTCTCTGTCCTCGGCCCCGGGACAGTGACCCTCGCCCTGCTGTGCCCACTCGGCAGCCCGCACACCCACACAGCGGCACCTTCAACATCGTCTCAAACAACCACGCGCAGCGGGTGGCCAGGCTCCGGCCATCTGCAGAGTGTCCGTGCTATCAAGTCCCGCCAGAGCCACTCTCCGGGCAGCTGTTGGCATCCTTCGGAACTTGGTAACTTGAAGCGCCCTGATATGCCAGATGGATTCTTTTATGGGGCCGCGCCCAGGAGCACCAGGGCCCTGGGACGCTCGTGGCAGAGCTGGTGGGGCTGCGGGTGGTCATGGGGCAAACCCAGAGGCTCACCCTCCCGGGCCCTCATATTTCAGAAATATATAAACATATTCGATGAGGGAGGCCAGGAAGATAGCTGTGGGGCAGAGCACAGGCTGAGAGCACACCCCCCACCCCCGGCACCTCAACCACAGCCACCAGACGTGGCCCCTGTCACTGATTTAAATAAATAAACAATAAATTGTAGATATAGGTGTGTAGGAGAGAGACACAGAGAGAGTGTGCATGTAAGACAGAGACAGAGAAAGAGAGTGGATGAGAGAGAGGGGTGAGAGAGAGAGGGGTGAGAGAGAAAGAGGGAGAGTGAAAGGGAGAGTGAGGGAGACAGGGAGAGAAAGAGGGAGAGAAAGAGAGAGGGAGAGAGGGGAAGAGAGAGAAGAGGGAGTGAGAAGAAGAAGAAGAAGAAGAAGAAGAAGAAGAAGAAGAAGAAGAAGAAGAAGAAGAAGAAGAAGAAGAAGAAGAAGAAGAAGAAGAAGAAGAAGAAGAAGAAGAAGAAGAAGAAGAAGAAGAAGAAGAAGAAGAAGAAGAAGAAGAAGAAGAAGAAGAAGAAGGGAGGGAGAGAAAAGAATAGGGGAGAGAGGGAGAGAGGGAAAGAGGGAGAGGGAGGGGAGAGAGAAGAGGGAGAGGGAGGGAGAGGGAAGAGAGGGAGGGGGAAGAGGGTGAGGAGGAGAAGGAGAAGAGAGGATAAGGAGGGAGAAAGAGAGGAGGAGAGGGAGAGAGTAGGAGAGGGGGGAGGGAGAGGAGGAGAGGGAGGGAGGGGAGAGGAGGGGAGAGGAGGAGAGGGAGAGGGATGGAAAGAGAGGGGGAGATCTTGGAGCTGCAAGAAGGGGGAAGAGGAACCGGGTCTGAACTCCACCCTCCCTCCCTTGTCAGCTGACTCCCAGGAGGCTGCAGTTGCCAATCAGGCTCAAACTTAGGGGTTCGGGGGCCTGGACTGGGGGGCATGCCTTCAGAGGCATTCACCCATGCGGTGGACTGCCATGCTTTGCCCAGGGCGGAAGGGGAGCACTCATGTGGCAGGTGGGAGCACTCACCCAGTGGTGGGAGCACCTTCTCTGAGGCCGGGAGCACTCACCTGGTGCGCTGAAGCTCCTTTCCACTATGGTCCCAGAAGGGCGGAACGGTGACCTGAAGGGCTCGCTGGAGAGGGGCCTTTCCGATGTCAGACACTGCGGGGCCGGAGCAGCGTTGGGGTCAGGTTCCCTCTGAGTGAGACCCCACACTCTGGGCAGCGGGGACTCAGCGGCCAGGAGGGGCAGACCCAAGGCCCGTCTTGGGGAAACAGCTACCAAGCCCTGCAGGGAATGTCAGGCCCTCCTGCTCTCGATTCTGCCCCTGGACACCCCACCTCTCTAGCCCCCACCTCAGAAACAGCCCTCACCCTCCTGCAAGGCTCCTGTCCCCTCCCCCAAAGGGAGCACCCCCACCGGGCTTGGTGAGCTGGGAGGAGGCACGGTTAGGGTGCCGGGGAGGCAGCCACGCCTGGCCTCTCTCTCTCTCTTTCTCTCCCTCTCCCTCTCACTCTCCCTCTCTCTCTCTCTCTCTCTCTCTCTCTCTCTCTCTCTCTCTCTCTCTCTCTCTCTCTCTCTCTCTCTCTCTCTCTCTCTCTCTCTCTCTCTCTCTCTCTCTTTCTCTCTGACCACTGGAATTCCCAGCACCTGGCGTCTAGGGGCTCTGAGAAGTCTCAGGGCACAGGAAGGGTCCCTTCTCACTATCGCCGTTCAGTTTCATATTAGGAATCTCACGGCCCTGGGGCTCCTTGGTGGGAGGTGAACTCTCGGTGCCCAGCTACTGACCGGGCCGGCTGGGCTGACGAAGAGCCCAGTGGGAATGGAACTCAGATGAGAGGTACAGGGCCTGAGAGAGAGAGCAGCAGGCTCGGGCTCGTCCCTTGCATGCGGCTGACCCAGGTTTGCTTCCTGGTATCAGGGTCCCCCGAGCCCCTGAGTGCAGAACCAGGAGTAACCGTGAGCGTGGCTCGGTGTGACCCCAGAACAAAAGAAACAAAAAACTAAATAAAATGGAAATTGGTGCTGCTGGCCCAAAGCAACTGATGAGAGCTTTGGCAGGACCAGCTTCTCCTCCACCTCTGTGCAAAATCTCTTGGGGCCTCACATGCTGGGGGGAAAGGCAGCTGAGATAGAGAAGGGAACACCAAGTAAAGGATGTTGGGAGGACCCATTCAGGTTGAAAGCTGCGTGCCGGAAGTAGACTATAGGCCGAACATGATGGCCACTCAATACCTCTATTGCAAACTACAACAGCCAAAAGGAGAGAGAACAAAAGGGAATGCCCTGCCACTGAGGTGGGGTGGGGTGGTGGGGGATGGAGGGGGTGGTGGGAAGGATACTGGGATCATTGGTGGAGGAGAATGGGCACTGGTGGAGGGATGGGTAAACGATCACTGTATGAAATGCAAACATGAAAGTTCATAAGTTTGTACATAAGTTTGTAACTCTCAGTGATTCACTAATAAAAAAAAATTTTTTTTAATCTCATGGGGCCTCAGTTTCCCCAGTCCTGAGGAGCAGAAAATCAATGGTCTCCATCCATGCATAGCACCTCTCTTCAGCCTGATCCGCAGCTGGACTGAAGTCACCCCCAGATCTCAGGACTCCCCTACATACACACACATACACACACACACACACACACACACACACACACACACACAGAGCTTGTGTTTGACTCGGACCTTGTGGGCAGGCACAGGGACGGACCCTGGGGGAAGTGTGCGCACACAGGCCAGCCCCAGGCTTCCGGAGAGCAAACATGGGCAGGAACACCCAAGCGTTCTCTGGCACAATGGGGCCTCGCGCGGGACGGGTGGACAGGGCGTGGGTGCCAGGGCAAGGCAGCGGGCATCCGTGCGTGGCCCCATGCGCCAGTCACGATCTAACACGGATCACTGAGCCTTTTCAACGCCCGCCCATCTGCCCGGATCAAGGTCCTGGAAGCTGTGCACGCCCAGCAGGGCTGCTGCCTCACTGTCCCGTGGCTCCTGGGCCCGCAAGTCCCTCCTACTCTCTGAGGCCCTCATGGCCCATCTGCCCGGATCAAGGTCCTGGAAGCTGTGCATGCCCAGCAGGGCCGCTGCCTCGCTGTCCCGTGGCTCCTGGGCCCGAAAGTCCCTCCTATTCTCTGAGGCCCTCGTGCTGTTGTGAGTTTGTTGTGACACGGGGCAGGGGAAGCAACCTCTGGCTTCTGGCCCTTGACCCAGCTTCAGTGGCAGCTCAAACGCCTCCCCGGGGGCCTCTGTGGGGCCCGAGGTCTCTGCGCTGTGCTTTGCCCGGGAATTGGCTAGACCCTGGAAGGGAAGAAGAGCCACAGGACAAAGCATGGCCCCGGAGGAGCCGAGGGGAGCTGCCCAAACTCTCACCTCGGGACTCCTCCCAGCGTGCAAATGCACCGACACCCCCGTTCATGCATTATGCTGGGGTACATAGCCACACCCCGAGACACGCATCCAGGCGTCCGTGTGGGCATGCACACACCAGCACCTCCCAGCAACCCAGGCCCACCCCGGTCAGGCGCCCAAGCACGGTCAGGCTGGCTGTCTACACTCAGGCACGACGCTCTGAGCCCCCGCCTGCAGCCCCCTGTTCCCTGGCAGCACCGCCTCAGGCTGTGGGGCCGGGTTCCAGGGGCAGAGAAGCTCCAATCCAGGCCCTTTGGGTGGGGGGCAGTGAGGGGCCTTGGGGATCCTGGACACACACGAGCACTGGGGCTCACGCTCGCTCTGTCTCTTACCATAGTCCAGCACCGCACGGTTGAGTCTCACCACGATGCCCGGCCTGGAGGCGCCGACGACGGGCAGCACCAGGGCCAGCAGCAGGCCCAGCCGGCACACCCGAGCCATGGACCCTGCTGCTGGGCACCCCGAGATCTGTGGGCTGAGGGGAGGCCACGTCTGAGAGCTGGTCCTGCATGTGTCCCCGGGTCTGCTCACGGGCCCCTACCCCCACCATGGGCACCTCAGTGGCCACCCCACTCCCGGGCCCGGCCCCTGCCCTCGGCATGTCCCTTCCTCCTTGAAAGGAAGTGCTTTCTCCTCCTGCTTTGCTGGAACCACCAGCAAAGTGGACATTGGTCTGGGCTACAAATGTCCCTTGGTGCCTCCCAGGCCCAGAGAGGACATGGCTAGGTCTAAGGTCACACAGCTGGTATGGGGTGGGGGGGATTCCCAGGTAGGAGAACGCAGGCCCAGCTCTGAGTCATGACACGGCAGGCCAGCCCCATGTGGCCGGCCAGCCTGGAGGTCAGTGGAGGACCCGGTCTCTCACGTGTCTCCCCCCACCACCCCCACAGACCCCCTCCAGCCCAGCCAACTGAGGGGCACATCTGTGTTCCACTCAGGGAGAGGGTGCCAGGCAGGAATGAGGGGTTCACTGACACCCCGTGGGGTAGCTCTGGCTCCTCACCAGGGTCCTGCCAAAGGGCGGGCCCTTCTGCAGAAGGCCAGGGGAGCTCGCATGCCCATTGAACAGATGGAAAAGTCGAGGTTTCTGCTTGGAGGAGCACCAGTCTCGTCCCCGTTCCTACCTCACTCAGGTTCCTAGAGCAGCCGCTTCCGAGCCCCAGCCAAGTCCTCCTCCTCGTGGCCAGTGTGGAAGCTGCTTTATGGGGCTCCCTCTTGGCAGGGTCCCCTAGGGAGGGACTGGGGGAAGGGCCGGTTTGCTTTCGGCTGTGCGTGTTTTCCCTGCAAACACGGCCTGTGCCAAAGTGTCTCATCCGAGGGTGCTGTGGGGCGGCCACGTAGCCGGGCGGGGCCGCCAACCTCCGAGAGACCCTGGGGCCAGAGGCTCGCTGGAAGGAGGGCTGGCCAGAAGGACCCCTCCCCAGTCGGGAGGAAGGGGCTCCCGCGCCAGCAGAAACACTGCCACTACCCAGCTCTTCCAGAAACAGGCCGTTCTGGGCCTCAACCCTGCCCACAGCCCCGGCCTCACTCATGTGCCGAGCTCTGACTCACAGGGCGTCAGACAAGATGGTGATGGTGTGAACACCTCAGTTCCTGCCCCCCCTGCCTCCCTACACACACACACACACACACAGCCTCTCTCAGACACATGGCCCAGTCAAGACGGACCGAGCCCTGAGCACCTTCTATGACTCCAAACCCACACACCGCCTGACACCCCGGGCCCAAGGAAGTTTGAGATGTGAGGGTGTGCGGGTATATGGCCCTGTGTGTGCTGGAGGGCTGGGGGCTGTCTCTGTGCGCTGGGTGTGCAGACTGGACATGCAAGTGGGCATCAGACCTGATCAGGAAATTGTATGTGTTTGTGTGTGCAAGTGTGTCTTTGTGTGTGTATATGTGTGAATGTGAGAATATCTATACATGTCTGTGTGTGAGCATGACTGTGTGTGAGCATGACTGTGTGTGTGTGTTTGTGTGTGTATATGTATGTGAGTGTGAGCATATCTGTGCGTCTCTGTAGGTGAGTGTGCCTATGTGTGAGTGTGTGTGAGTGTGTGTGTATATGTGTGCCTATGTGTGATTGTGTGTGTGTAATGGGCCTGCCAGCATCTCCACTGATGATGTCACAGGCCTTGTTACCAGCACCCATGGGTGCCACTGAGTTTTGTACATGCATCTGTCCATGTGGGCTTCTTGAGTGTGTCTGTGGGTCTGTGTTGGTGTGCAGGTGCATGTGTGCCAGTGTGTGGTGGGCTGTTTCCTGGCACACAGGGTGAGGCGTGTGCCCGACTGGCACACGCACATGTGTGGGACAGCTGCTCTGTATGGGTGGCCTCAGGGCCCTCTCATCTCCAGTGTCCCCCGTGGCGCCCACTGACTCCCCACAGCGCAAACACCAGGCTAGAACCAAGTGTCCCCTCTCAGGTTCTCCGGGTCGTGGGTCCAGACGGCAGCCGTTCTCCAGGCGTCCCCTGGGAGGCCACGGTGCACTGCCCGGTCCTGCTCCCCGCCAGGCACCCTGTCCTCTGTGCCGGACAGAGCGGGGTGAGGCCGGTCAGTGGTGGGCTCCCTTGCGTCTATTCCTGGCCTCCTGTGTCCACATGCGCGCTAGACCATTCCTGCCGGCCCTCCCGGTGGCCCAGGCAAACAGCAGCCGAGATGAGGGGCCACAAATATTGACCAAAGCCTCTGGAGGTGTTTGCTCTGACCGTGCACACTTCCTCTTCCTGAATTCCCAGGCACCGGGGACAGCTGCAGACACAAAGGAGTGGCCCCTCCCCAGCCTCTCCCCAGGGCCGCGGCGTCACCGCGTGCTGAACACCACATGTGGCGGGCGTCCTGCAGCCTCCTTACCGACACCCCTGGGTGCTGGCGCTGCTCAGCCCCACACCGGCACCGGCTCCAAGCAGGAGCTTCACAGACACTCGAGGGAGGAGGAAATGGATGTGCTCGTATTTTAAGGATGCTTGTAACTGGCTCAGGGCTTCACCCCGGGATCTGCGGGCAACTGCTGCTTACACCAACCTAAAGCTCACGTTCAAAGCTCCCCAGAGGGGGCTGGAGCGATAGCACAGCGGGTAGGGCGTTTGCCTTGCACTCGGCCGACCGGGGTTCGATTCCCAGCATACCGTATGGTCCCTCCGAGCACCGCCAGGAGTAATTCCTGAGTGCAGAGCCAGGAGTAACCCCTGTGCACTGCTGGTGTGACCCAAAAAAAGCAAACCAAAACAATAGCTCCTCAGAGGCTCTTCCAGGGCTCAAATCCAGGCAGTGATGGGCAAGTGGCTGTTCCCCAGAGGTGAGGAGAAGATCCGTGTCCCCCTCTTCTCTGGCTCCTAGAAGCCACCTGCGTTCCTTGGCCCATGGCCCCTCCCTCCACCTTCCAAGCCTGGAAGCTGGGCTGAGGGCTTCTCCAGCTGCCCCTCTCTCGGCCTTCTTCTTGCACAGGCAGAGATTCGGATTGTGACACTGGATTCCCCTGAACCATCCAGGACCTCCTCAAGGTCATCTGACCAACCAATTTACTCCCATTTGCAGATTTCAGTGGCCCTTTGTGGTGTAACCCGTCAATTTCCAAGTTGAGGTATTAGATCCAAGGCCCCGTGGCGAGCCAGACACTGAGCCTTCTATTTGAGCCGTTACGTGAGAAGGCGCAGGGACACATGTTAGCATGTCATCTCCAGGAAGCTTGCCATGGGTGGGGCTGACAGGAAAGACCGCATTTCCACTCAATCCAGCTTTTCTTCCTTCCCCAGTCAAAAGTAGCACTTTATTAAAACAGCAACACCTGCACGTTACTTTGTGTGATGCTCTGTGTGCACCAGGGGGAATCTCGACATCACCAAATGCATTCAACTTCGGAGGCCAGAATGGTCATACCGGAGGCAACGCTGCTTGCCTTCCATCCAGCTGGGCTGAGTTCAATCCCCAGCATTCCAGATAGTCTCCGGAGCACTGCCAGGAGTGATTCCTGAGTGCAACGCCAGGAGTAAAACCTGAGCGGTACTGGGAGTGGCCCAAAAGCCAAAAAGAAATGAAAAAAAAAAAAAGAAGAAGAAGAAGAAGAAATGCATTCACTTACAACCCTAGAAAATGGCCAATCAGAAGAGCCTGGGACAGAGGAAGCAGGCCGGGAGCAAGAACTGACACTGGGCGGCCAGGAGAGCCCTTAGCCCTGCCCCCACCCGGTCCACGGGGCCCAAACAGCCCCAGCCTGCCGTCTCCGAGCCCGCGTCTGAGCACCCAGCCTGCCTTCCTCAGAGGGGAGGTTTCAGGCCCCGTGGAAGACCCCCTGCCCCTCCCACTCTGTGAGGTCACAGTGGGCTCCACCCGTGGGCACATTCCAGAGAGGACTGGGAGCCCGAGGCTTCGGCAGCTCCTGCTCGCCGACTCTCGGACACCCCCGTCCTAGACAAGAAGGCCAATGCCTCGCCCAAGGAACCCGTGTAATGCCGCCAGTAATCGGCTCCAAGAGTACCAGGAGGCCAGGTCCAGAAGGTGTGGGCAGCAGCCCTTCCCTGTACCCGCCCCGTTTAAATGCTGCCAGGGCTGGGAGGGGTATGGGCATCCTCCCCTCCCTTTACCTGGCACAAGCTCAGGCCTCCCTGAGATCTCCCTGCCAAGAAGTAGAAGACAATCATCTTTCCGGGAACATTTATTGAGCACCTACTATATGCTAGACACTGGATTGCGAACTGGGCAGATGGGGCTACGCCAGAGGGAGGTGCTCCCTGCCCCCCGGGCCCCCAAGGTAGTGAGGGGGAGAAGCAGTCATTGAGGAAGTGACCCCTTCAGCCAGCTCTACCTGGAGGGAGCCTCCAGCTAACTCAACCCCACCTGCCACCACCCCAGCTCCCCCCGAAACCCCTAGGGTGTATGACATGGCAAAGCAAACAGGCTGTGGGAGGGGGAGCGAGCTAACACTTCCACAAATAATTTCAGTTGCTCTCCTTTTAATGTCAACTCCTAGGAGTACACATATTCATATATTTGAAAGTAAGAGTATTGCACTGGCACCAGTGGTGCATCCATAGTTACCTTTTTCATGAAAAATCATGGGCTGGAGCGATAGCACAGTGGTAGGGTGTTTGCCTTGCACGAGGCCGACCCAAGTTCGATTCCTCCGCCCCTCTCGGAGAGCCCGGCAAGCTACCGAGAGTATCCCGCCCGCATGGCAGAGCCTGGCAAGCTACCCGTGGCGTATTTGATATGCCAAAAACAGTAACAAGTCTCACAATGGAGACATTACTGGTGCCCGCCTGAGCAAATCAGTGAGCAACGGGATGACAGTGATACAGTGCTACATACCATTAGGGGTGTAACAAACCTCTGCCTTAAGAAATAAAGTTGCTCCCACATACACACAGCTCTAAGCACGGGGGCCTCCAGGGTCTTGAATTCCACGTTTGGCCACTCCACTTGGGACCCGCGTTCCTGTCACCGTTTTTTGCTCTTCCTTCTGCTTCCTCTCCTGGCCTGGGTCACAGGTCACGCAGAAGCATGGCGGAAGGAGAGAGGGCACGGCTTGCTGTGGGCCTCACGTTAGCAGCGTCCCAGGCCCCTGTTCCCACCCCTGCGCCCCCCCTCTCCACATACACCTCACCCCTGCAGACATCCCCATTCTCGAGGCGACCAGCACGGGGCTCTGGGAGCCGTGGGAGTGAGGCTGAGGTCAGCGGGGACCGCCGGAAGCTTCAGAAGCTTCGTGGGGAGGTGTGGACAGGACAGGGAGGGCCAGGCTGAGCCACCGCCACCAAACTCAACCATAAAAGAGACGGTGGTTTGGGCGTTTGGGGTGTGCCAGGCCTGGATCTGCCTCAAAGCCACAGGCTCGGGAGGCTTGGGTCAAGTTTCCCGCCCCGCAGCCCGTCCACAGTCCCTGTGAAGTGTGAACTGCACGTGTGCTTCTTGTCGTCCCCAGGATGAACCGAGGCCACCCCGCCTTCCAGACAACACAGAACACCGCAGCCCGTGAGCAGGACGGGGAGAGGGAGCCCTGGGGGGCTCTCTAGGGGCTGAGACTTCAAAGCACCGATGGGCAGACCAACATCACCCACCAGGGGCAGGCAGTGGGCAGGGATCCCCCACACCAGCTCTAGCTGCACCCCACCTGCCCCAGGGCCTTCATGCCCATGGTCGGAAGTGACGTCACAGGCCCGTGCCCTCCGCAGGTGATGCCTCCTCGCTGCCTTTCCACGTGAACCCCCCAGCCCTCTGCCTGAACCAGCACCTACTGGGATGGAGATGTACGTACAGGCCCAAGAGCCGTCTTGGCCATCCACACGGGCGTGAGCAAAGGGTCCAGCCATGGGGCCAAGGAGGCTGTGGATGAAGCCGAGGAAATGGTTTGGTGCAACTCATCGGCCTTCATTGACACCGCTCTGGCCACACCCCAGAAATTAGTCACGCTCTTCCCTGCCCTCCCTCCACCCTCACATCGCCAACCAACTGCCCACACACCCACCCACCCGCCGTGCACACGTCCTAGTCTCCCCACTGGCCCACTTGCCAGACCCGTCAGTATTCACAGCCATGCCACCGTCCACCCACCCGCCCTTCTGCCTTTCTCCCGCCCAACCTCCTTGTCACCCCTGCATCTGCATCAGCTTCTTCGTACTCAGCTTCGTCCCCCTCCCCCCCATTCACTCCATTCTTCCATTCCACCTGTTGGCTCATCCTCCTCCACATCCCTCCTCGACTCCCTTCCTATGTATTTATTTTTTGCCTCGCCCCAGGCTGGGCACCACTGGGCACCCGGGGCCAAACACAGAGCCTTTGCAACACCCCAGACTCCCGGTGTCCCAAGGCATGACTACGGAGCTGCCAACTGCCCCTGGCAAGCAGAGCGGGACCGTGACCGCCCCTCCACGCCCCCCCACCCCCGGGGGCAGAGCCGAGCGCTACCCTGGGCAAGTGAGGGAGAGAGCCAGCGCCCGGGCCAGCGCTGCCGCTCACGGCTCTGCCGCTTGCCCCACAGCTTGGCTCAACTCCCTGGCATCCTTCCTGCGCACTCAGACTCAGCAGATGCTCTTCAGCAGCTGCAGGTGATGGGGGGCTGGGGGTGCAGAGGGCACAGCTCGGGCGGGTGGGCAGCCCCTCCCCGGTTTGACTTGCCCATCAGATCAGAGATCTGAAGCTGCCTTTTCCCAGATCCTGCCAGAGCGCCCTGGGGTGCCCCATCACTGTCATCTCTGGGCCTCCACCCCCACTTCCTCTCCTTTGCCGCCTCCCGCTCTGTACCCATTGGGCTGGCAAGACCAGGGTTCTCCGCCCCAGGCCTCACGATTCTTCCCACCTACTCTGCACCCTGCACACGCTTCTTCTTCCCCCTGCCCGAAGTGCCTGGCCCACGCCTTCTCTCTCCTGCCAGCTCCCGCTGGTTGCTTCTGAGTCTCTCACACCTCTCCAACCCGCGCGCTCCTCGAACGTGTCTCTGCCAAACGTTTCCTTCACGCTCATGCCAGGCCCAGCCTCGCTTCCTCCACGGACGCCCCTAAGAGCAGGGAATCCTTGGGGAGGTCGGAGGAGAAAGGGGCATCGGCACCGACCCCTCAAGATGTGTTCCCGGGAGAGAAGGGAAGGGCCAAAGCAGTCAGAGCCCCACTTTGTCCGGACACTGTGGAGTCACAGTGTCCCTGCCCAGAGGAGGGGACTGAGGGCAGGCCCGGGGTGGCAGCCCAGGCAGAGCTCCGGCCCCTCTGACTCCGGCTTCCCCATCCTCCAGGTCCCGGCAGCTCTGCCAGAAGCTCATGGAAAAGACAGGATTCCTGGTTTTCTGCACAATCGGTGCGTGCTGGGCCCAGAGGGAGTCTCAGTTCTGTGTGCTCACTGTGTGGCCCAGGCAAGACAATGTCCCTCTCTGAGCTGCAGTTTCCTGCCTCGTGAGGGTCTAGTGAGGGTGACTGGTTGGTCTAAGGACTGTTTTGTCTGGTGGAGGGCATGGTGTGATGCAAACTCTTAGTGAGAACCGTTTGCCCAGCTGGAGACACCCCAGGCTTGTATGAGCCCAGAGCAATAGTCCATGGGAGGGCGCTTGCCTTGCACACAGCCAACCCGGGATCTGATCCTAGCCCCCCAGGTGGTCCCCCAAGCCCTGCCAGGAGTTATTCCCTGAGCACAGAGTCAGGAGTAAGTCCTGTGCACAGCCAGGTGTGGCCTGTTGTCAACTCACAGTACCATGAGAGCATAGATATAAAGAAAGACTTTCAGAAGAAAGTCTGAAGCTGAGAAAAGCTTCAGAACTGTAGCGCTCCCCCCAAACCATGAGTGTATTAGGGTCATGGTGACTCCCTCTTTCTACATTTCTTTCTTTTTTTTTTTTTTTTTTTTGCTTTTTGGGTCACACCGGAGATGCTCAGGATTTACTCCTGGCTCTACACTCAGGAATCACTCCAGGCAGTGCTCAGAGGACCATATGGGATGCTGGGCATCGAACCTAGGTCGGCCACATGCAAGGCAAACGCCCTACCCGTTGTGCTATCGCTCCAGCCCCTATATTTCTTTTTTTTTAATCTTTCTACATTTCTATGAACTCCTTCCAGCTGCCTCTACCACCTCCAGACACACACACACACACACACACACACACATGCACACACACACGCACACACACACACGCACACACACATGCATATACACATGCACACGCACACGCACACTCATGCACACATGTACATGCACACACACATACATACACATGCAAACATGCACACACATACTCATGCACACACATGCACATACACACATGCACACGCACATACACACATGCACACGCACACACACATGCACACGCACATACACATATACATGCACACACGCATGCACACACATACACACATGCGCACACACATACACACCATCTCTGCTTTCACCTTCTGCTGCTCAGCTCTGGGCTTAAGGTGTCTTGGGGAGAGGGAGACCCACCTCCCCATGAGGAGCTGACCCAGGGTTTTAGGAAGTGTCACCCAATAAATGACTCTTTTTTCAATAACCCTCTCGGGTTATGATTTACATGCCCTGTTCAAGTAAATGTTCCGGTGGATGGCTTGAGTTTATGCTCAATGACCCGGCTCCATCACTTTATCTAATTCCTGTCTTTTTATTACCCCCAATTCCCCTCCAACCCCCAGCCCTGGGAGTCACTCCCCGCTACGTCCTCCCAGACCTAGGCAACTGCTAATTATTCTTCTTGGATTTGCCTAGAGTAAGCTCGTCAGATAAGTGGGACCCACGCTGTGTGGTCTTGGTGGAGTCTGACTGAGCAGATGCTTGCACGGCTCAGCTCGTCCAGTGGCAGCAAACGGAGGCCAGGCAAGCCTGTTTTCAGGGCCAAACATACCATTGTATGCACAGTCATGTTTTGTTTATCTGCTCATCCTGGAGAGCTGTAGGCTGTTGCTGCCCTTTGGCTGTCACTAAGAATACTGTTATTAAGATGGTCCTGTAAAATTTTAATGTAGCAGGAGGGTGCACACGCCTTGCACGTGGCTGACCTGGGTTCAATCCCTGGCATCCCACCAGAGTTCAATCCCGGGAACCCCACCAGGGTTCAATCCCGGGAATGCCACCAGGAGTGACCTCAGGAGTCCCACCAGGAGCGATCATTGAGTGCAAAGCTAAGAATAAGTCCTGAATACCACCAAGTATTTTTAAAAAACAAAAAACAAAACAAAACAAAAAGTTTATTCGATGTGGCCAGGTATTTTCAACACTTTTGGGTCTATCCCTAGGAGTAGGATTGCTGGGTCAGATGGTAACTCTGTACCACTGAAGAATTGCCCAGCTGTTTTCCTAAGTGATGACACCATCCTATATTCCAATCATCCCCTGTGTAAGTCCTGATTTCTCCATATCCTCCCCAATTCTTGGTCTTATCTTTCACTTCGGCATCTGACCTTTGTAGAATCTCAGAATGGTTCTGATTTACCTGCTAACTGAGAATCTTCTCAGGAACTTACTGGCCATTTGGGTTTTTTTTTCCTTTGTAGAAATGGCAATTGAGCTCTTCCCCATTTTAATTTGGGCTATCTATATTTTAGTTATTAAGTTATGAATTTGTTTTGTAGTCTGTGTGCACATCCCTTAATCACATTATGTGGCTTGCAATTTTTTTTCTCCCATTCTGTACTTATCTTCTCAGTTTCTTGATGGGAAGGAGGGGTCTTTAATAGTGCAAAACTCAGATTTTCATGAAGCTCAATACCTGTTTTGTTTTTTCACTCTTCTTTTTTCTTTTGGCTTTTTGGGTCACATCCGGCAATGCTCAGGGGTTTCTCCTGACACTCAGAAACTACTACTGATGACTCAGGGAACCATCTGAGATGCCAGAGATTGGACCCTGGTTGGCCATGTGCAAGGCAAGCGCCCCACCAGCTCTACTGTCACTCCAGCCCCTTCACTATTTTGGTGTCACATCTACGAAACTATTGCCAAACACATCATGAGGACTGACTCCCATATTTTCTCTAAGACTTTGATAGTTTACCTCTCACCTTCAGAGTTCAAATCCATGATCCATTTTAATGTCTGCATGTGGTGTGAAGCAAAGGTCCAACTTTATCATTTTGAAGGTGAATATCCACCTATTCAACACCATTATTAAAAATACTGTTCTCGGGGCTGGAGCAATAGCACAGCAGGTAGGGCGTTTGCCTTGCACAGGGTCGACCCAGGTTCGATTCCCAGCATCCCATATGGTCCCCTGAGTACCTCCAGGAGTGATTCCTGAGTCCACGAGCCAGGAGTAACCCCTTGTGCATCGCCGGGTGTGACCCAAAAATCAAAAAAAATTTTTTTTTCAGCACAAAAGTAAAAAATCGTCTATTTTGGGACACCCAGTTCTGTTCTTCTGATCTTCATGTTTGTCTGTCAGTAGTATTCTTGACATATGAGCCCTCCAACTTTATAATTTTCCAAGATGGTTTGGCTATAGGAGTCCCTGCCATTTCATTATGAGTATTTGGAGCATCACCCAGAGATGTTCAGGGCTTATGCCTTGGGTCTGCACTCAGGAATTGTCTTGGGGGTGTCTGGGGGACCACTGGGATGCTGGGCATTAAGCCCAGGTCGACTGGGTGCAGACAAGCATCCTAGATACTGTAGTATCTCTCTGGCTCTGACTATGAATTCTAGAGTCAACTTTCCCATTTCTACTTCCCCAAAAAATGCTATTGGGATTTTGAATAGGGATTTTTAGTACAGTGATTTGGTAATGAATTCAGAAACTGAATCATCTTAACTATATCGACTCTTCCACTCCAACATTTTGTTGTTGTTAAAAGATATCTCTGCCTTCTTTAGTTTCCTTCAGTGATGCTTTATCATTTTCAGAGTACAAATTTCACCCATCTTTTCTGAGATTTATCCTTACAATCTTGTTCTGAGTTATGCTATCTTTGAATGAAATTGTTTTTCTTAATTTTACTTATGGATTTTTTTTATCATTGCTAATGCTTACTAACACAACTGATGTGGACTGGGGCAGGAGAGGAGGTGTCCAAGCAGTGCTCACTTGGGATGTCAGGGACGGCCACCCAGTGATTCTCAGACAACCAGCTGGTAGTTCAATACAATAACCAGAGATGTTGCTCAGTCCTTGCAATGCTGGGGATACCTGAGCACTGTGGGGAGGGTCCCAGGGCTGCACCAAGCAATGCTTGGGGAACTAGGTGGTGCCATGAATTGAATCTAGGTTGGGCACCTGCTAGGCAAATGTCCTACCCACTGTATTATCTCGGCCCTGACACAATAGATGTTTTATTATCAATCGTGTATCCTGAAACCTCACTGAACTCGATTACTAGTTCTGATACCCAGAAAGATATTCAGTCTTGGATATCCTAGGTTTCAACATACAAAATCGCATTGCTTTATCTTATATTTCTTTTCCTGCCTAATTAGCCTCACTAAAACCTTTAGTATAAATTCATTAGACATAGCAAGGTCAGCAAGGCCTTGATCTTTGGAAGGAAACATTCCAGCTTTCACTGTTGAGCAGAGGTTCCCTATCGAGTTTCCAGAGATGGCTTCTGTCAGACTGAGGGAACCCTGCCCTGTCTCTTGTTAGAATTTTATTGTGAACAACAAAAACAGCTTTTCAAGAATTGTAAATGAAAGTTTGAGTGGGGGGATTTTCAGTAGAGTGGAAAGCATGAAATGCAGAGAGACCACTTCCTTTTCTTTTGTTCTTTTTCTTCTGAAGTGAAAAGATTTGATTTGGGAAATGTGAGCAAGGAGAGAACCCCATAAAGGAAGCATATTCCAAGTTAGGGTGGGGAGGGACTCAGAATACGGTGCCCATCATCTCTCCCTTCTCTTTGCCAGTCGACCCGAACATGATTTAGATGGGAAGGAGGAGCAATGTGACTTCAGTTTCTGTGAGATACTTCCCAGATGTGATGCCATTTAATTGTGAATGGATATAAATGTTATCCCAGGATCTGAGGAAGCTGAGTTATGCAGAAATTAAGCCGCTCCTCTCAAAAGTTGCTAGTACGTAGCAACGTTAGGATCTGCACCCAGATGCCTTACCTCCAGAACCCTTCACGGTGCGTTTCAAATGTCTCCTTCCCCTGCCTGGCCCCACAGGATTCTGGATCCTCTCTATGCACTTACCGTCTAAAATGGAAGTCTGGCAGGTGAGTGAGAGTCACTCTTCAGAACTGACTCACCCCCTGTCAACATCACCTCCATGAGCTCCCCGCATTCAGCACATCTGAAACCCAGCCAGTTCCTGACTTGCCCCGTCTCCTCCTCTCCACCGTGGCAATGCCACACACCTGAACCCTTCCTTCCAGCCAAACCATGAGTTTCAAAGACCAGAGGGCAGTCTCTCTTCCAGGAGTCACTCAGTTCCGTGGTGACTCATCTGCTGTCTCCAGGCCCCCATGTAAAGGATCCTAAGGACAAAGAACACATTTCTCTCTCTCTCCTCAAGGAAGTTTGTTCTGCTCAAATGAGGTGGAACCCTTGGCTTTGTGGCTTTTGGAGAGAAAGGAGATGGAAATCAGATGCCAGAGCTCCCAATCTCACAACCACAAGAGTCTTAGGAGCTCTATAGCAAGAGAACCCGTCCTTCCCCACATCTCTCTTCCCCTCATTCAGTCTTTCATATCCTTCAAGATCCAGACAAAATGTTACCTTCTCCATAAACACCCAAAAGGAAGCTATCACACTTACCTGTATCATCTAATAATTCCCTGTATTTATGACTATTTTCCCAATAATACTGGAAGCCCTAGAAGGCAGAACCGAGTCTATTTTTATCCCAGCAGTGAAGGACCAGTTGTCACTATCTCTTGTCTGACTGAACGGCCTGATGAGAGGAAATAAGTGAGAAGATGAATGGAAGAGTGGATTGGTTGAGAGAATGGAGAGATGGGAGGGAAGATGGGAAGATGGATGAATAAATGATGGATGGATGATGGATGGATAGATGGATGGATGCAAAGTTAGATAAAGTAGATGAATGGGAGGTAGTGAATGAGATGAAGAAGAAAGAGTGAAAGTAAGGGTAGATAGATTGGAAGTAGATAGCATGGTGAAGGGTGAGAAGGGTAGATGGATGAGGATAGATATGGACAAAAGGATAAGAAGGAGGATAAATTGGATTTTGAATGGATAATTTATTGGTGGGTGGGTGAAATATTTGTGTTTATGGGAGGATGGATAGATGAGCTATTGGGTCCAGATTGGGTCAACTAAACGCATGCTTTTCTTTGCTCAACACTCCACCTCAACTAGGATGACAGCATAAATAGTCCATTGAAGACCTTGAGGTAAGAAGAATCTGCTAATAGTGCTATAATTTCCTTAGCAATAGAAATATCACCGGAGTCTGGGCTGTATTAACTAACAATGCAGGAACTAAGTCTGATCAACTTCTGTAAATCCCAACAACCTATAATTCCTGACAGGCAAAAATATAACACTTCACCTCTTTGGCCCTCTCTGGCCCTTCACCTCTCATTTTTTGGAGATTAAGCATAACATACATCCTCTGGGTAATTACTGATATAATGAAGATGTTAAATGTAGATCCTGATCCATAATCAGCAATCCTCCACAAATGGTAGCTGGAGCCAATAATATACCACTTGGTGACAGACAACACCCTTCCTTGCAAACTCAAATGTTTAGAAGGAATGAGCTGGTTTTAAGGATATCCCATCAGGAGGAGAAAAATAATGTCTGAGAGATAAGATACTGCAGGTAGCTCCAGGGATGGTCCTAAAAAAAAGTGGGACTATGTAAAGTTAATTCTTTGTGGTATAGTTGGCGAAGGAAGAGGCTGAAAGTACAATAAAAGTTGGTCCATATTCTCTTGGCTCATAAGGATGTACCAGGAGAAGGTGCAACGACATGCCGGGGAAATCCAGGATCTCCGAGGTAACATGAGCTTGCTCATTATCAGACTCCAGATGATGGAAGCCCTGTCAGATGAGGTGAGATGCTGGCCATTGTGCCCAAGCAGCCTACTTCTCTATTTGATGCCCTATTGCCTCTCTTCCACCTTTGGGTGGAGCACATCCCCCCCAGTAATGTCCAGTATATATTTTTACTTATTATTTCCAGAAATTATAAGTAAAAACATATAGTAAAAAAACTGGCATGTTTAAAAATCATCTTTAAAAATCATCTTTACTCTATTTATGCCCTTGTTTGATAGTTTGACTGGGTATAGAATTCTAGATAATAAATTGTTTCCCATGGGAATTTAAAAGGAAGTTTATTCTTATGTTCTAGCTATACTTTTGTTGAAAGTTCTAATGGTCTAATTATTAGTCCTCTGAGTGTGGTCTTTTTTCTATCCCTGGGAGTTTGTAGAATTTTTTTTTTCTTCCCCACACCTCCCTGATCAGTGATTTATATTTAATCTATTTAGGTATCATTCTTGAATCTATGTGCTGACATTTTTTTTTTGGGTCACACCCGGTGATGCACAGGGGTTACTCCTGGCTCTACGCTCAGGAATTACTCCTGGCAATGCTCAGAGGACCATATGGGATGCTGGGGATCAAACCCGGGTTGGCCACGTGCAAGGCAAACACCCTACCTGCTGTGCTATCACTCCAGCCCCTGACATTTTTCATTCTTAGCTATTCTCTCTCTTCCTCATTATCTATATCCTCTCTTGAGATTCCAATTATATCCATGCTAAACCTTTAGAGACTATTATGCATATTACTATAGGAACTACTATTGTTTCATAAAATAACTGGTTTACTTTTTATTCTTTTTTCTATTTATGATTTTTTTTCTACTGGGGGGTGGTTTGCCACACCTGGAAATGCTTAGGGCTTACCCCTCGCCCCCGCCGCTGCGCCCGCCGGGCCCCGGCCCGGACCCTCCTATCTCTGCACTCAGGAATTATTTCTGTGGGTGCTCAGGGACACTCTGGGGATCAAATGCAAGTTGGCCACCTGCAAGGCTAGCCCCCTGCCCACTGTAGCAATCTCTCCAGTTCCATTTTTCTGTTTTCTAGTCATATCTTTGTAGGCTTGTGAATGATTTTTGTATTGCCTTCTGTCCGATGTAGTTAAATGTTCCCATTCTCTGGGTGTTTTTCTTTAAAGGGGTCAGACCGGGTGGTGCTCAGGGACTACTGCAAGCTCTGTGTGCAGGAGGTCACTCCCAGTACTGTCCAGGGATCTGTGTGGTACCAGGGACCAAACCTAGGCCCCCAGCATGCCAAGCATGTGCTCAGCTCATTGAGTTTTCTCTCCAGCCCTCCATGAAGTTCTTCACTGCATGCATTGCTAGAATGTACATTTCTCTATTTTGTTGTTGCTGTTGTTGTTGTTGTTTGCTTTTTGGGTCACACCCAGTAATGCACAAGGGTTACTCCTGGCTCTGCACTCAGGAATTACCCCTGGCAGTGCTCAGGGGACCATATGGAATGCTGGGAATCAAACCCGGGTCGGCCACGTGCAAGGCAAATGCCCCACCTGCTGTGCATACTATCACTCCAGCCCCTACATTTCTCTGTTTTTATGGATTTTAATTTCAAGGTAAAATTGTTCCATATTTTCTCTCTATTTCCTATCATTTTCCTTGGGACTCGGTTCCACTAGTTCTAGGGAAGCCAAATAGTTCCGGGGAATTGATCTTCCACCTGCAAAATTGGTGTTTCAGCCCTGAGGGCCGACAGCCCAGCCTCATTGCTCTTTGCATATCCTCAGCCCCTGCTAGCCCAAGTCTCTGAGAACACGCACACAATGATCACCAGTTCCCGCCCAGGAAGCACTCAGAGCGCAGGTGCAGCAGGCCTGGCTTTGCTGTTCATTCACTGGTGTTCTCTGCCCCGCCCCCGCCCCAGCACAAAATGGCCCAGAGAATAATGAAGCTGATCCAAGGCGATTACATCGAGAAGCCAGACTTCGCCCTCAAGTCTATCGGTCAGTCACCAAACCACCCACCCGCCCCTTTTTAATTTATTTTAATTTTAATGAATCACCACGAGATGCAGTTACAGACTTATAATCTTTCTTGGTTGCATTCCAGTCAAACAATGTTCAAGTACCCATCCCTCCACGTGCCCATTCTCCACCACCGATGTTCCCAGTATCTCTCCCACCCCTTCCCATCCCCTGCCTCTGTGGCAGACACATTCCTTCTTATTCTCTCAGTCCTTTTGGGTGTTATGGTTTCTCAACAGATTTCTATTATTTTTGGGGGGGGGGAGGGTCACACCCGGTGATTCTCAGTGGTTAAGTCTTGGCTCTCACTCAGGAATTACTCCTGGTGTGCTCGGGGGACCATATGGGATGCCGGGGATCAAACCCAGGTTGGCTGTGCAAGGCAAACACCCCTACCCGCTGTGCTATCGCTCCAGCCCAGGGCAGATTTCTAACCTGGCCTCTTATGTCTTCTTCCCAAGCAAGATGCCATGGCCCGCGTGGAGGGCACAGTCTACATACACAAGCCACCGGGCAGGGGCCAGGGAGGTGGACATTTGGGCTGAGACCTGCTGGGGAGACAGCAGTACCCAGACCAGCAAACCCATTAGAAAGGAGTCCCGTGTGAGTGATGGAGAGCACTGCCAAGGTGGCAGCACCATCCAGGGGGCCAATGCAGTCCTAGTGCAGGGTGCACCCTGGGCCAGCTGACCTGTGAACCCCTGAAGAAGATGGAGGGCCAGGGGGTGTCCAGCTAAGCGCTCGGCCTCTTAGCCACTCAGGGCCTGAGTTTGCCCCTCCGAGAGATGGGATCATAGAGACCGGGCACGGTGAGAGCTGGCATCCCCAGGCACCACTGCACCCCTGCACCATACTGGCCTGCAGGGGTCACCTCTGCTGGCAGCAGCCCCGGGAGGCGAGCACCCAGCACTGCTACTGCTGCAGCTCCTGGCTCTTCCCCCTTTTCCGGGGAGGTCCCCGGTGAGCTGGCCTGCGGTGAGGAGCCCCTCAGAGCCGGCTCCCGTTCAGCTAGGACCCCCTCCCCGCAGGGGCCAGCATCGACTTTGAGCAGACGTCCTCCACGTACAACTACAACAAGGCTCGCTCCTGCTGGAACTGGATCCGCCTGTGGAACTATGCTCAGCCCCCCGACGTGATCCTCGAGGCAGGGCGCAGCGCAGGGATGCAGGGTGGAGGTTGGGGGGTGGGGGCGGGAGCAAAGAGTGTCGGACCTGGGGGTGCACCTGGGAGATGAGGCAGGAGGGCAGAGGGAAAGGGTGCGAGGAGGAGTTAAGGGAGCGAGGGTTGCTGGGGGGCTGGCACTGGATCGGGGGCCTAGGACAGGGACAGTCAGTCTCTTTGGGCACTGGGAGTGTGAGCCCTCGGGGTCCCC
Organism: Sorex araneus; assembly: GCF_027595985.1. Taxonomy (NCBI): domain Eukaryota; kingdom Metazoa; phylum Chordata; class Mammalia; order Eulipotyphla; family Soricidae; genus Sorex; species Sorex araneus. The sequence goes on along the minus strand of NC_073306.1, from coordinate 116,896,820 downwards.
CGGCGGGCCCCTGTGCCTCTCTGTGCTGGCTTGAGGGCCCATCCTGGCGGGCAGCAATGCGGGGAGAGGGACTGTTGGACTTGGAGACCTCCGAACTTAGCCTTGGAGACAGGAAGGAGTGAGCACATCTCGAGGGGCTGGAAGAGGGGCGGAGTGGAAGGCAGCACCGCCCGCCCACCCAGCCAGGCCCGAGTGACCCCTGTCCCTCTTAGCCCGACGTGACCCCAGGCAATTGCTGGGCCTTCTCCGGTGACCGCGGCCAGGTGACCATCCGCCTGGCCCAGAAGGTCTTCCTGTCCAATGTGACGCTACAGCACATTCCCAAGACGATCTCCCTGTCGGGCAGCCTGGACACCGCCCCCAAGGACTTCGTGGTCTACGTGAGCACAACGAAGGGGGCAGGCTCGGGCACTGGGCTAGACCCTGACAATGGCCGCTAGCGCTCTGGGGGCAGCGGAACCGCCAGATTTCAAGCGGAGGGCACAGCCTCCAGGGCAGGGAGGAACTGCAACCTTACTCCCACCCACGTTTCTTTCGGTTCTTTCTTTGGTTTTGGGGTTTGAGCCACAACCCACAGTGCTCAGGGCTTACTCCTGACTCTGCTCAGGGCTCACTCCTGGTGGGCTCAGGGACCATAGGGGGTGCCAGGGATCAGACCCGGGTTAGCCATGTGCAAGGCAAGCGCCCTACCCCTGTCCTATCTCCAAGCCCTTCCAGCCAAGTTTGTCAGAGCCAATTTGGTTCTTCAGAGATGAGTCCACGGAGCCCCATTTTAGTGATAACGAAACTGAGGCCCAGCCAAGGGCATGCTCAGGTCCTACAAGTCAAGAGTTAGCAAGTCAAGGGCAGTTTCTGAGCCCCAGTGCCGTATCTGCCTCCTGGCCATGGCTCTGTGCTCCCCGCCCCGGGAGTTGTGCAAGAGACAGCTGGCGGGGGCAGGGGCGGGGGTGGGGGCTGGGGGGAACCTCCAAGGTCCTGCCCGTGCTCCTCACCCCTTCTCCGGTGCTCCCACTCCACAGGGTTTGGAAGGCTCCCTCAAAGAAGAGGTGTTCCTGGGGGCATTCCAGTTTCAGCCCGAAAATATCATTCAAACATTCCCGCTCCAGGTAGCCGGGAAGAGGGGCCCCTGGGGAGCACTGCTGCATGAGCCCTGTGTGTAGGGGTGGGCCCGGGGATCCCACTCTGCCCCCCAGTGGGGCCCCTGTTTCCTAGCCCACTGGACAGATGAAACGGATGCTCGGAGTGAGGGGTCCCTGCCCACAGCTAAGAGAGGCCCGTGAGGAAGTCCTGTCCCACCTGGGCCGGGCCCTGACTCCCCACGGGTCAGTCAATGATGAGCCCAGGGCTTCTCCTTCAGATTCAGTGTCCATCCTGGGTGCCCCATAATCTGGACACACGCCGACCACAGACGTGGACACCGAGGCGTGGGAGTGAGGGACAGAGCAGGGGTGGGGAGCTGGGATGGTCCGAGACTCTGCAACGCCTGCCCAGGCTTGGCGACCAGGCTGAAAAGGGCCCACTCCTGTCCCGACCACCTCGGAGTGTTCTGGGTGGCCAATTCCTGCCTCTCTGTGCCTCAGTTTCCCCTTCTATTACTCTGGGAGGTTGACATCATCCAGTGGAGTCTCACGGGCTGAGGCTCCCCCTTTTGGCCTTGGACAGAGCAAGAAGTTAATGTACAGGCTCCATCCTTCTGGGGGGTGCGAGGGGGCTTGCTCTCACAGCGCCTTTGCGGTGCAGGGTACCACTGGGCGACGTGCCCATAGCAGTCTTACTGGCCTCTTGTTTGCTTGGAGGCCACACTAGCAGGGCTCAGGGGCTACTCCCAGCTCTGTGCTCAGGGGCCCCTCTGAGGTGCTAGGGATCGAACCAGGGTCGGTCACGTGCAGGGCAAGTGCCTTAAGACGGATGCTATCTTCCCTGCTCGTCACGCTCCCCTCTGACAGACGGAGGCACTAGAGCCCAGGGAGGGCTCGCACTGCCCAGGACCATGGCACCTGCACAGGCCGGAGCCCCAAGGAGGGACCCTCTGGCCCCAGTGCATATGCTTGGACCTCAGCACCCCTGAGTGTCGTGCATCCACTTGCCCTGCGTCCTCGGGACAGCCCCTCCTGCCCCCGGAGCCTCCTGAACCCCACTCTGGCGAAATGCAAAGGTTCCCTTCCACTCCCAGCCCTCCGCAGCAGGCGAGTGGGGGTCCGAGGGGCGGGATGCGGGGTGCAGGGCAGCCCCCAGTCTGACTCTCTTCCAGAACCAGCCTCTCCGGGCGTTCGGGGCAGTGAAGGTGAAGATATCGAGCAACTGGGGGAGCCCCCACTTCACCTGCCTGTACCGTGTGCGCGTGCACGGCTCCGTGACCGCCCCCAAGGTGCAGCCCCCCCAAGGCCCCCACCCCCAGAGAAATTAAAGTTTACTCTATACCCCAATGCTGCTGTGTCGTGGCCCCCAGGAGGGCGGGCGAGCTGCCGAGGCCACACATGGACCAGGTGGCCCAGGACCCTCGGGACAGTCCTGTCAGCTGGGACAGAAATACTCCAAGCTAGACTGACTTGTCAGACCCCCGCCAGCAGTGGCCGCTCAAGACTCAGACCCCGGCTGTGCACCTCGCTTCCAGGCAAGGTCAGCACTGACCCACACGGCCCTGGGCAACATCTCCCCGTCACGGCAAGAGGCATGGACCAAGACTGGTGAATCAGATGAGCTGGGATGACAAGTTCAGTCTCACATGGATTTACCGAGTGGCCCCAAGCAGGAAGCACATCACCCACCCTCTCTGGGCTTCAGTCTGTCCATGCACACACGTTTCTGTTCCATTCTGTGCGCCTACAGACTTCCGTCAGAGTGAAAAGGCAACCTGCAGAATGGGGGGAAATATCTGCCGACTGTGTGTCTGAGAAGGAATTGCTATCCAGAATATTTAGGGAATCCCGAAAGCTCAATCCTGGAGCCAAAGTGATAGTACCGTGCGTGGGGTGTTTGCCTTACACACGGTCAGTGTGGGTTTGATCCCCACACCAGGAGTGATCCCTGAGTACAGAGCCCGAAAGGGCTTACTTCGGGCTGTGACCCAAAACCCAATAAACAAATAAAAGAACAGAACTCAGCTCTAAAATGGCAGAGGAGGGGCTGGAGTGATAGCTCAGCAGGTAGGGTGTTTACCTTGCATGCGGCCGACCCGGGTTCGATCCCCAGCATCCCATATAGTCCCCTGAGCACCGCCAGGAGTAATTCCTGAGTGCAGAGCCAGAAGTAACCCCTGTGCATTGCCAGGTGTGACCCAAAAAGCAAAATAAATAAATAAATAAACAAAAATAAAATAAAATAAAATGGCAGAGGACTGGAATAGACATTTCTCCAAAGAGAAATGGCTAATAAGCACGCAAAAGCTCGCTTGATGGCACTCAAATTAGGGAAATCAAACTACAATGAGTTACCACCTGGCACCGATCAGGATGGCTTCGATCAAAAGAACAGAAGCCAGGCAGGGCGCTGCCCGAAGGGCCGGAGCACGCGCTTTGCACACCGGAGTCCCAGGTTCCAGGGACCACAGACTGCTGGGATTAAACCCGGGAAGAGCGGTCAGGAGAGACCCCCCAAGAACTGAGGCAAGTGTGGCCGCAAAACAGACATGGGAACCAAGAAGGGAACTCAGGTCAGGGCCATACGTCGTGCCCATGCAGGGATCCAAGTTTGTTTTTTTTTAATTTTTATTTTTTTTTAAATTTTATCACCATGTGGAAAGTTACAGAGTTCTCAGGTTTATGTCTCAGTTATACCGTATTCAAACACCATCCCTTCACCAGTGCCCATATTCCACCACCAAAATCCCTGGTATACCCCCCGCCCCCCACCCCAACTGTATAACTGATGAATTTCACTTTATTTTCTCTTCACCTTGATTACGTTCCATATTTCAACACAAAACTCACTATTGTTGTGGGAGTTATATCCCCAAACAAGATAACCCTAATAAGGAGGCATTTGATAATTAGTTTTCCATTCAAAGATTGTATGTTTTCAGGTTTGGATCTGTCCCAGTCCCGAATCCTGGAGCCGTGTTAGTTGCTGCTCAGTGTCACCAGGGTTCCATCTGGAGAAGGTGTGCTGGCGGCACCTCCTCCTTCCGGCCCCCCGGTGTTGCTGGCCCCGATTCGGGTCCGGAGCATTGTCCGGGCCGCGTTGCTCACCAGAATGCCTGCCGCTTCTCTGTGGATTGTCGGGATCAAAGTTTGACCCTCAGGATCCTGGTCCAGCAGGGGCTCCCAGCATCACGGGGCCCGAGCAGACCGCATTCCCAGGCCCTGCAGGGAACCTTGGGCTGGGCCCAATTCTCTAGCCCAGCTGGCCAAGATCTTCCAGGGATGGCCCTCAGGTAGTTCTTGGTTGGTACCACAAACACACACACAGACACACATCCCTTTAATTTAAAAAGTATATTGATATAGATGTGAAAAATTGTAAGGCTTGAATCTCTAACTTTTGAGTCATCTGCTAAAAAAAGCCAGTCACAGAGACATATCTTGCACTATAAAAAGGTTTGGAGGGGTCTGGCATTTGGCTCAGGAGAGCAGGTGCCCTGCAGGATTAAGGTCTTGAGTTTAATCCCTGGCACCTTCCCACATGCCAAGTGTGACCCCGAAAGCCAGGCTAGAAGGACCCCTGGAGTCCTACCAAGAGAGTTTCCCAGAGGAGGACAGCGAGAAGGGACGCCAGTGGCCACAGCAGCAAAGGGGAGGGAAAGGGAAAATAAACGGTCAATCCATTACATTTCAAGAGAAAAGAAGCCAGGGGAGTGGTGTGGTAGTATAGGAGGTGGGGCACTTGCCTTGCCTGCAGCTGACCCAGGTCCAGTGACCCACACAGTCCCCTGAACCCTGCCAGAAGAGATCCCTGAGCACAGAGGCAGAGTGAGCGAGCCCTGAGCACAGCTAGGTGTGGCCCAAAGCCAGACCAAAGCAAGGTTCAGGGACAGAGAGAGAGAGAGAAAGCAGAGAAGTCAAATTCAGAGAAATGGGAAGTGTAGCCATAATTTCAGGGCTTGGGGGCAAGAGGAATAGAATGTTCGTGTTGGGGATAGAGGTTGGGAAGGAGCTATGGAGATGGATGTGGTGGGAGCTGCACAATATTAATAATGCATTTAATATCACTAGACTACACACTTAAAACTGTTAAGGGCTCTGGGAAGCAACTCTACGGACCAGTGATCACCGAGCCAGGAGTAGCCCTTGAGTCAGCCTAGTATAACTAAAAATATAAACAAAAAAAAGGATTAAGATGATAAACATTATGTTAAATTTATTTGCCACAATAAGAAAAATTAGGAGCCCACACCACCATCTTGCCAGCAGAGAAACTGCCCAACATCACATGATACTGTCGAATCTTCCCAGGTAGACTGGTCCGGGCTGAGAATTCTGGGGTCTTCTTGGAATGGGTACAGGCAGATTCCCCTTTCTTCCTGAAGACACAGCAGTTTTCCGACACTCCTGACACCCTCTAACATAGAAACGGTCCAGCTGGGGCTGGAGAGATAGCACAGCGGGTAGGGCGTTTGCCTTGCACGCGGCCGACCCGGGTTCAAATCCCAGCATCCCATATGGTCCCCTGAGCACGGCCAGGGGTAATTCCTGAGTGCAGAGCCAGGAGTAACCCCTGTGCATCGCCAGGTGTGACCCAAAAAGCAAAAAAAAAAAGAAACGGTCCAGCTACAGAACTGCGCCTCATCAAACTGCCAAGCCACCAATTATTCCTGATCTGTAGCTCCTGGACAACACCTCCAAATTTCATAGTACTGCCAGCCCAGTAGGATCACAGAAAATTGAAAAGTCACATTAGGGGCTGGAGTGATAGCACAGCGGGTAGGGCATTTGCCTTGCACGCAGCCGACCCAGGTTCAATTCCCAGCATCCCATATGGTCCCTCAGAACCACCAGGAGTAATTCCTGAGTGCAGAGCCAGGAGTGACCCCTGTGCATCGCCAGGTGTGACCCAAAAAGCAAAAAAAGGGGAAAAAAAGAAGGCCACCAAGTTTGATGAGCCTATATAATAACAGAAGGTTCAGCTAGCGCCAACCAGCATGTCAGATCCCCACACAACAATGTCACCGACACCACTGAGAGACAGAACAATGATCACAAATTGACTTACTGATTTAAGTTTTGATAATTCCGTTTGTCTTTGTGTCATAACAAACAATATGAAGTAAATTTATTTGTGCCTGCAAGGAAGCAAGCTAGGGTGTTGGGTGGGAACCTGGGGACATTGGTGGAGGGAGGGGCACACTGGGGGTGGAACATTTTATGCCTGAAACAACTATAGTATAGGACAACTTGCTAAATCACAGTGTCATAATTAAGAAAAAATTAAAGAAATAAAACTTGTGGAAAATATTCTAAAATACCTTAAATCCCAAGAAACAAAACCGTGGTAGAGTGGGTGTACACTTGCCTTGCATACAACTGACCTGAGTTCGATCCCTGGCACCCATATCTCTAAGCTTCCCTTCCCTGCTCTGCCACTCTTGGCAATTCCAGCCATGACATGGGAGACACCTATGTCCCACCTGTTGTGTTTCATATCGTCCCCTGAGCTCACCAGAAGTGATTCCTGAGCACAGCCAGGTGTGATCCAAAAACCAAAACCAAATAAACAACAACAAAATTAAAAAGCTCTTTTCCGCTTTCATCGCTGCCAAGGTGTAGACACTCGGGCAGAGTCTCTTGCCCCTGCGCCCCCTCGGAGGGAGTGGGTTGAGTCTCCCTTCCCACCCTGAGCAGAGCCCTGGCAGCCAAAAACTTCCAGAACCCAGCCACAGCCATGCTCAAGGCCACTCTTCGCACACTTGGACAAGCCTCATGCATGAAGGAATCAGCAGAGGAACCCAGTTGTGCAGGACCTGAAGCTGAGATCTCCAAGCCTGCTCGGATTGGGACTGGACCTCCTCATCCCAGATCCCCCATTTTCCAGTAGCTAGGCAGTCACACCCAGAAACTGCCCCTGGCACCGTGTAATCCCATCAACAGCCAATATCCAGAGACTATAAAGCAAAGCTCCTGGAAGAGCAAGCCATCTTGTAGCCTAGTTCTCCCTCTCAGAGAACCTGGCAAGCTACTGAGAGTTTCCTGCCCGCAAGGGAGAGCCTGGCAAGCTCCCCATGGCGTATTCATATGCCAAATACAGTAACAACGATGGGTCTCATTCCCCTTACCCTGAAAGATCCTCCAATGAGGCACCGCTGGGAAGAACAAGTAAAGAGAGGCTGCTAAAATATCAGGGCTAGGACGTATGGAGACGTTACTGGGCCTGCTCGAGCAAATCAATGATCAATGGGATGACAGTGACAGGATAGTGATAGTGATAGTGATAGTGATAGTGATAGAAAAAGCTGTTTACTGCATCTGGAGTTTATGTTTGCGCATGGCGTGAGGCCAGGTTCTCGTTCTATTGTTGCCTGATTATTACCCAGCATGGGGGCAGATCGAACCATCCAGCGTCCCCTTGCCCAAGCTCAGGGAGAGAGTCCATGCTCCAGCTTCCCGTCTTTCCGTCTCACTGAGCCCCACATCTCCTCCAGTCCCTCTCAGGGTCACGAACTCTGGACTGAGTATTCGTGTATGTGAGCGTGAGAACCTCCCTCCTCCCCCGGTTCCCTCTTCCAGAACGTTCTTGCCTGTTCTCCTAGTCATTCTCTTCCAGGAGAATTTGAGACCATTTTGTCAAGTTGCATTTTTGTTTTCTTTGTTTTTTTATTTGCTTTTTGGGTCATACCCAGCAATTCAGGGTTACTCCTGGCTCTGCACTCAGGAATTACCCCTGGCGGTGCTCAGGGGACCATATGGGATGCTGGGAATCGAACCCAGGTCGGCCGCGTGCAAGGCAAACACCCTACCCGCTGTGCTGTCGCTCCAGCCCCTCAAGTTGCATTTTCAAAGGGCCGGGGGGAGGATGAAGACTGCAGGGATAGTATAGCGGACTGGGAGCTTGCCTTGCAGGCAGCCGACCCAGATTCAATCCTTAGAAACCCATACGGTCCTCCAAGCACTGCCAGGAGTGATCCCTGAGCACAGAGCCAGGAATAAGTCCTAAGCACTAACAGTATGGCCCAAAGAACAAATAAAACGAAACCAAAAGAGGAAGAACACAGACCATATGGATCATGCGTGGAGGATAAGCCACTGGCCATATCAACAACTGTCTGCCCGGACTAGACTCTTCCCCCACGTCAGCCTCCTTAGCACCCCATTAAAGCACCTTTGCCTTCTGCGTGTGAATCCCGCACTTTTCTTTGCCAGATTTATCCTGGAGATTTTACCAGCTTTCAGGTGGATAACTGCCGTCAGTGCCATTTTTGCTATGCTCAGAGTTATTGTTAAGTAAGTAACTCTGGGGGCTGGAGTGATAGCACAGTGGGTAGGGCGTTTGCCTTGCACGCGGCCGACCCGGGTTCGAATCCCAGCATCCCATATGGTCCCCCCAGGGCCACCAGGAGTAATTCCTGAGTGCATGAGCCAGGAGTAACCCCTGTGCATCCCCGGGTGTTACCCAAAAACAAACAAACAAACACAAAAAAACAAAAAAAAAGTAAGTAACTCTGTAGAGTAGCTAAGTAGAGTCCTGTGGCATCCACCCTCCGTACCCCGGCCCGGGAGGGGGAATGATAAATTCTCCCCCAGAGACAAGAAGGGCTGTCACACTGTCCACCAGCATCCTTCACAGCATGGGTGTGTCTGGGCCCATCACTTCAGCCCCTGGTGATGGGGACAAAGCATGAGGAAACTGAGGTACAGAGACCTGGGGGCTCCTCCCAAGGTCACACAGAGTCATGCAGTTGTGACCCCAAAGCAAACCTGCCAGATTCCCTGTGCTTCCTCTGCCCCTGCAACACCGCCCCCTGCCCCCCTGCGCCCCGCCAACCCTGTCCTCTCAGATTCCAGAAGATTCCAATGGACTGGTTGGACCTGAGTGAAGAGCGGGCTCCGGGGAGGCTTGTTCCCACGAGCCCCCGGCGTGCAGGGCCCAGTGCCCATCCAGAGGATGTCACCCCCTTCCCCCAGGTCCCCAAGACCCGTCTTGGTGCCCCTCTACTCCGCCCACCCTCACAACCCTCGTCCTCCAGAGACCTTGACCCCCCACCACAGATGGGGAAGGTCTCACAGGCCCACCAGGCCCAGTTCCACCCACGGGAACACGCGGCAGGAGAACAAAGGTCACCCCACACCTGGCTGCCCCCAGTCCCCGCGGGCCCAAAATGCCCAAGGCTGGCTGCTGGCCCAGGTCAGCCCACCCCCGAGCGGTGGGCGGCTGGCCAGGTGGGAGTCAGCCCAGCCCCCGGGGCCAGCGAGACCAAACCGGAGGTGCCGCGCACCCAGCTCCCAGCGCTCCCGGCCCCGCCAAGCCCCCGAGTGGCGCCGGGATAAGCCCCGCTCAGGCCCGGGATTTGCGCTAATCCTCCTAATCCCTGGATGCCAGGCCAGATAGGGCCGAGGTGGGGCCCGGGCGAGCTTGCCCGGGACTCAGACCCCCCAGCTCCAGATCCAGCGAGGTGACCAAGTTCAGGGCCCCGCGCCTGCCCACTGGCTGCCTCACGGAGCGAGCTGATCGTTTTGTGGCCCTCTTTGCCTCAGTTTCCCCACATTCACCCAGGAAGTGGAAGTCTTCACCTCCTTCCAGCCAGAGGGGGATGGAGGCCCCGAGTCCTGGGGTGAGAGGACGGGAGCCCCTCTCACTCGGGGAAGGAGTGTTGTGCTGCCTCTCTGGGTCGAGTCTGCTCCAGGCCCCCAACGCCAGGCGAGGATCGGCTTGTCCAGCCTCTGACTCCCCCCAGAGCTCAGGCATGACTCAGCCCAGACAAGGTGTCTGAAGGCCGCTGGGCACAGCCAGGGAGCCTCTTTTTTTTTTTCCTGTGTGGAATTGCTCTTACTTCCTGAATTTCCTTTTTATTCAATTAATTTACTTGTTTGTTAATTAATAATTTATTTACTTTTTTCTTTTTTTTAATTGAATCATCATGAGAGTTTCCATGTTTGAGTTTCGGTCCTACAGTGATTGAATGCCCATCCCTCCACCAGTGCACATTCTCTACCACCAATGTCCCCAATATCCCTCCCTTTTCCAACCCTTCCCCTGCCTCCATGGCAGATAACTACCCCCACACTCTCTCTCTACTTTGGGGCATTATGGTTTGCAATACAGGTACTGAGAGGTTATCACGTTTGGTCCTTTATCTACTTTCAGCACACATCTCCCTTCCTAACCAATCCCTCCAACCATCATTGACTTAGTGATCCCCTCTCTATTCCAGCTGCCTTCTCCCCTGGCTCATGAGACAGGCTTCCAACCATGACCCTGTGTCTACAGTCCTTGGGTGTCAGTCTCATATTATTTTATAGTCCACAAATGAGTACAGTCCTTCTATCTCTGTCCCTCTCTGACACATTTCATCTAGCCTAATATTCTCCATGTCCATCCACTTATAAGCAAATTTCATGACTTTATCACTCATAACAGCTGCATAGTATTCGGGAGCCTCTTCTTTTTTCCTTTTTTTTTTCTTTTTGGGTCACACCTGGTGATGCTCAGGAATTACTCCTGGCTCATACACTCAGGAATCACTCTTGGTGATGCTTGGGGGGCCATATAGGATGCTGGGAATTGAACCCGGGTCAGCTGCGTGCAAGGCAAACGTACTACCCGCTGTGCTATCGCTCCAGCCCCAGGAGCCTCTTCTTGGCCCACAGGCCCAAGAGCTGGCAGGCAACTCCAGGTAAGCTGGGAGGCTGACCTCGTCCTTGGCTCCCCACAAGACCCAAGAGCTTCCGGCTCTGTTGGTTGCTCAGGTCCCGGTGCTCCAAGTGGATCCGATCCGGGGGGAGGAGTCAAACCAGCCTCTGGGCCCCGACAGGAGAGTTTCTGGCCCTTAGAACACAGTCGAGAGTGCTCTGAGCCCAGGTTTGGCAGGGGGTGGACAGCAGGGAGAGGGACCTTGTCCACGCTCCCGGGTTCAGAGCAGCAGAGCTGGCTGGTGCACCCCACCCCCTCCCCGCCAGCTAACCCTCCAGCACCCCAACCACCATGGCCCAGGGCAGCCTTGCCCAGGGTCAGCTCACCAATCCGCATGGTGGGGTGAGGGGTCCAGGGCTGTGAGTTCCCAGGAAGGACCAGGCAAGAGGCCGTGGAGACCTCGGCAGGCTGGGCAGAGCCGGGAAAGCGCCCGCACCCAGCACCACTCTGGGGCAGAGCGGGAGGCGAGGGTAGATGCAGCTCAGGCAAGACCTTCAGACTCTGCAGCCCTGCAGGATGGAGCCCCCACCCCCTCATCCCTGCCTCAACCAGGGTGCAAGCCCAGAGGAAGGGCAGAAACCTAGGCAGGGAGAGGCAGTGGAGTTGGTGGGGGCCAGGAGGTGTTGCTCAGTTATTCTAGAAACCTTTTAAACGGTGGGACACAGTACTAGGTGGTCTTATAACTAAACAAGGGGGTCACAAAAAACTTGGCAATGAAGTTTCTAAATGGGCAATCGTGAAAAATTAGTTTGACATGAAACATGAAGTGAATGGGAGGTGTTCCTGGCCCCGTTCGGCTGTGCTGCATTTCTGGGGTGAGAAGGGGAGAGGGCCAGAGCAATAGTACAGCGGTAGGGCCTTCGCCTTGCACACAGCCAACCTAGGTTCAATCTCTGGCACCCCACATGGTCCCCGGAGCCTGCCAGGGTGATCCCTGAGTGCAAATCCAGGAATAAGCCCTGAGCACTGCTGAGTGTAGCCCAAAAATAAAATAAGAGTTAGGGGGTGAGGGGAAACAGCTGAAGCAGCAGCATCTAGGCCTTAAGCACCATGTGCCTCTGCCTGGGGCCCCAAATACTGCTGGGTGCAGCCCTGGGGGTCCTGCACCACCACATCCTCCGTTCATCCTCCAAGCCTTGGAACCCCAGGCCTCCTGAGCCATGTTTGGGAGATTTAAAAAGAATTTTTTTTTAATTTGGAAGTAAGGATAGGGATGGAGCGATTAGTATAGCAGGTAGGGCATTTGCCTTGCACGCAAGCCGACCCAGATTCAATCCCAGCATCCTATAAGGTCCCCCGAGCACTGCCAGGAGTGATCCCTGAGTGCAGAGCCAGGAGTAAGCTCTGAGCACCACTGGGTGTGGCTCAAAAACCAAAAGAAAAAGAAAGGATGAGGGGGCGGGGGGAGGCACGGGCTTCGAGGCATGCTCTGGCCCAGACCCAGGACAGAACTAATCAGCACCGTCTCCATGTCTCTTGGCACCCTGTTTGTTTGCCTTTGGAAGCAGGGGTTGGGTGGGGTGTGGAGCCCTTCCAAGGCCTGCCCAGGGGGGCCAGTGGCCACAGACTGAAGACTCAGCCCGGGACTGCTCAGGCCCAGCAGTGCTGGGGGCCCCTTGGAGTCAGAGGGGCCATTCAGTGCCGGAAATGGCTCTGGGGTTGCCATCTCTCTCCCCATCCCGTGCCCCGGAATAAGAACGTGGGAAGGAGCCTGCTGACTTTACAACCGTCTTTAATTCCACTCGGTAAGGCGCAGCAGACCTGGGAGTCTCCCCTGCCAGCCGAGGGCTCACTCTGCCTGCAGGAGGCTCTGGGTTCAATCCCCAGCACTGCTGAAGTCACCCCTGAGGAACGCTGCAGGTGGCTCAAAAGACAAACCAAAATCACGGACGAGTGCTGGAGAAGCCGGGAGACGTTTCTGCCCACGTCTGTTATCTCCCTCAATCGTTTCGGTGAAGAAAAGTGAGTCTGGGAGCCAGACGGTACTTCCCCTCAACCACGCCAGCCACGAGCCCCATCCCTGTGGGTCCCCCCAGCTCAGACGTCAGGGGACAAGGTGCTCCAGGTCACAGTGGGAGGCCCCACCCCTGGCCCTCAGGAGGAGGGGGGTCTCCTGTCTCCAGTATTCAGGGAGAACATTTAAAACAGCCCTCCCCTCATTTGTGGAATATAAAGTAACATAACACAGCCAACCCATGTTCGATTTCTCCACCCCTCTCGGAGAGCCCAGCAAGCTACCGAGTATCGCGCCCGCACGGCAGAGCCTGGTAAGCTACCCATAGCGTATTGGATATGCCAAAAACAGTAACAATAAGTCTCACAATGAGAGACGTTACTGGTGCCCACTTGAACCACTCAAACAAATCGATGAACAACGGGATGACAGTGACAGCTTGAACGGGAGACCAACACCCAAGGAGAGTAGAGATAAGGGCCTAGAGGATCGCTCCATGGCTTGGGAGCTGGCCTCACATGCTGGGGAAAAGGCAGCTGGGATAGAGAAGGGACCACTAAGTAAATGATGCTTGGAGGGCCCGCTCGGGATGGGAAATTCGTGCTGAAAGTAGACTATAGACCAAATAGGATGACTACGTAGTACCCGTATTGCAACCATAACACCCAAAAGGAAAGAAAGAGAGTAAAAGTGAATGTGCCTGCCACAGAGGCAAGGGGGTGATGGGGTGGGGATGGAGGGAGGGAACATTGGTGGTGGAGAACAGGCACTGGTGGAGGGATGGGTACTCAATCACTGTATGACTGAAACGCAATCACGAAAGTTTGTGAGTCTCATGGTGATGCATTAAAAAAAATTTTTTTAATAAATTAAAACAAAAAACAGCCCTCCCCTGTCGGGAGCATCTCAGCCTAGAAGAGGCCCAGAGGCCTGGCACCGCTCCCTGAAAATGGCACTCAAGACATCAGACAGTCCTCGGCTGGGTGACCGGTGGCTCCAGGTCTCTGTAAAGTGTGGAGAAATACCTGCTCCATGGGAACTTTGTGGGAAAGGTATCTGGCAAATTGGAAGGTTCCTCCAGGCCCCTGAAGGACTCAAGGTGGAGAATTAGAGGCGACCCTCCCACCCTCGAGCTGGGAAATGTACACTGGTGGAGGGATGGGTGTTGGAATATTGTGTGACTGAACTCTAATCATGAACAGCTTTGTAAGGGTCTAGCTCACAGTCATTCAATAAAAAATAATAATAAAGTGAAATAAATTTACAATTTTTTTTTTAATAGCAGAACCCACCCCCAACCTTTCCTCCTTTGAAGATTTGAAAAGTGGGGGTGGGGGTCTGGGATAGTCTCATGCCACAAGGGGGCGCTCCTCCCCAGCAGAATTCCCTAAGGGGCAGGATCCGATAAAGGAACCAATAACGGCCCCCCTTTTCCCCACCTCATCCCCAGAAATTCACATTCTTTTTGGGTTTTTTTGTTTGTTTGCTTGCTTGCTTGCTTTTTTGGGTCACACCCAGCAATGCACAGGGGTTACTCCTGGATCATGCACTCAGGAATTACTCCTGGTGGTGCTTGGGGGACCCTATGGGATGCTGGAAATCGAACCCGAGTTGACCACATGCAAGGCAAACGCCCTATCCGCTGTGCTATCGTCCCAGGCCCTCATGGACATTCTTATATCAACTATGGTACACTTCCCAATTTCTGAAATTTTTTTCACTAAAAAAATTTTCATAAGTATGCCTGAAAATTGAGGAAATCTAAAAATGCTGAAAAAGAAAAACAAAGGCTTTGAATCCATCAGATCTCAGAGCCCCCAGCAACCCCACCTCACCTCAGGCTCCCAGTGGAGGTGTTGCTATACCTGCTGTTAAAATGCACTTGAGGGGCTGGAGCGATAGCACAGCGGGTAGGGCGTTTGCCTTGCATGCAGCTGACCTGGATGCGATTCCCAGCATCCCATATGGTCCCCTGAGCACTTCCAGGAGTAATTCCTGAGTGCAAAGCCAGGAGGAACCCCTGTGCATTGCCGGGTGTGACCAAAAAAAAAAAGTGCACTTGAGATTCCCAAAAGTTCTGGGTGGCCATCTTCTCCCCTTCCATTTACCTCACAAAACCACCTGACCCCCAGCACCCTCATATGGTCCCCTGGGCATCACCAGCAGTAACCCCTGAACACAGCCAGGTGTGGCCCAAAAGAGAAAGAGACAGACAGACAGAGACAGAGACAGAGATGGGGGCGGGGAGCAGGAGACAGGACAGCCCAAGAATGATGCTCAGACCTAAAAACTCTTACCAGAATGGGAGTTGAAGGAACTTTCTTCAGTACAGTGAAAGCCATCTACCACGAGCCCACGGCAAGCATTATTCTCAGTGGGGAAAAAATGAAAAGCCTTCCCTCTAAGATCAGGCACAAGACAAGGTTGCCCACTCTCGCCACTTCTATTCACTATAGTGCTGGAAGTACTTGCAATAGCAGTTAGGCAAGAAAAAGATATCAAGGGCATCCAGATAGGAAAGGAAGAAGTCAAGCCCTCACTATTTGCTGATGACATGATACAACTTTAGAAAATCCTAAAGACCCTATCAAAAAGCTCCTAGAAACAATAGATTTGTAATGAGGCAGGTTACAAAATCAGTACCCAAAAGTTCATCACTTTCCCATATACAAATAGTGAAAGAGAAGAAAGAGATATTAAAAACAATCCTGCTCACAATTGTGCCTCAGAAAATCAAGTATCTCGGAATCAGCCTAACTAAAGAAGTAAAGGACCTATACAAAGAAAACCACAAAGCACTACTTCAAGAAATGAAAGATGACAAAAGGAAATGGAGACACAATGCCTGCTCTTGGAGAGGGAGAATTAACATTGTCAAAATGCCAATACTCCCCAGAGCATTATTCAGATTCAGTGCAGTACCTATAAGGATACCCATGACATTTTTCAAAAAATAAATCAAACACTCCTGAAATTCATATGGTACAATAACCCCCCACAAATTGTTAAAGCAACTTTTGGGAAAAAGAGGATGGGAGGCATCACCTGTCCCAACCTCAAACTACAAAGCGGTAGTAATTAAAACAGAGTGAAATAGAGACCCACAGATCAATGGAATAGAATTGAATACCCTGACACAGACCCTCAAATACATGATCATTTAATCTTTAATAAAGGAGCAAGAAATATGAAATGGAGAAAGGAAAGCTTCTTCAACAAGTGGTGCTGAGTTCCTTTTGTTGCTGTTGTTAAAAAACAAATGAACTCAGACCTCTAATGCCATGCATAAAAGTCAGATCAAAATGGATTAAAGACCTCAACATCAGACCTGAATCCATAAGGTACATAGAGGAAAATGTAGGCAAAACCCTTCATGACACTGAAGCTAAACTCATCATCAAAGATGAAACACCACTGACCAAGCAACTGGAAGCAAAGATAAACATATGGGACTACATTAAACTGAAAAGCTTCTGAGCCTCAAAAGAAATGGCGACCAAGATACAAAGACAGCCCAGGGAATGGACAAAATTATTTACCCAATACGCATCTGATAAGGAGTTAATTTCCAAAATATATAAGGCACTGGTAGAACTTGATATGAAAAATTAAAAAAAAAAAACATCGAAACCCACCAATAAATAGGGAGAAGAAATGAACAGAAACTTTCTCAAAGAAGAAATTCAAATAGTCAAAAGGCACATAAAAATGCTCTTATATAACTAATCATAAGAAAGATGCAAATCAAAACAAAAATAAAATATCACCTGACACCACAGAGACTGGCACATATCAAAAATAACAAGAACCAGTGCTGGCACGGATAGAGGGAGAAAGGGACCCTCATTCATTGCTGGTGGGAATGCTGACTGGCAAAACAATATGGACATTTCTCAAAAAGTTAGAAATTGCATTTCTATCGGTCGCAGCAATATGGCTTCTAGGAATTTAAACCAGAGGCTCAAAATCACGCCATAGGAAAGCCGTCTGCACCTCTATGCTCACTGTAACGCTATTTACAACAGCCAGAATCTGGAAACAACCCCAAGTGCTTGAGAACAGACGACTGGATAAAGAAACTGTGGGAAGTCTACACAACGGAATACTACACAGCAACCAGGAAAAATGAAGTCATGAAATTTGCATATACAAGGATGGACATGGAGAGTATCAAGCTGAGTAGGAGGGAAAGAGACAGACAGAATGATTGCACTCCTACTGAAAAACATAGTATGATGGTATTACCCAAGGACAGTGGAAACAAGGGCCAGGAGTTGGAAGCTTGCCACAAGTGGTAGGGGGAGGGCAGCTAGGATAGAAAAGGGACCAGTATGGCAAAGAGAGTTGGAAATGATCTGAGTGCTGAAAAAAAAGGTAAAGAGACAATCATGATAACCTTTCACTACCTGTATTGCAAACCATAATGCCCGAGAGAAGAGAGAGAGAAAGAGAGAGAGAGAGAGAGAGAGAGAGAGAGTAACAGGGAGAGAGAGAGTAACAGAGAGAGAGAGTAACAGAGAGAGAGAGTAACAGAGAGAGTAACAGAGAGAAGTATCTGCCACGCGGGGGTATGGGAGGGAAACTGGGGACATCAGTGGGGGAAATGAACCCTGGTGAAGGGACCCATGTTGGAGCATTATATGACTGAAATACAATCATGAACAACTTTGTAACTGTGTATCTCACTGTGATTCAATTTAAAAAACAAGAATATGGGGCCGGAGCGATAGCACAGCGGGTAGGGCGTTTAACTTGCACGAGGCCGACTTCAGTTCGATTCCCAGCATTCCATAGGGTCCCCCGAGCACCGCCAGGAGTAATTCCTGAGTGCAGAGCCAGAAGTAACCCCTGTGTATTGCCGGGTGTGACCCAAAAGAAAAAAAAAACAGAAGAAGAATGCTCAGACCCACCCGGGGCACCTCACATTGCTGCCCTCCTTCAGAAGCCAGGAGGGGCCGGGGAGAAGCCCCCCATGTCATAGGGGAGCAGCTGCCACAGCCGGGCTTTTGCACACCACAGCTGCAAGACCAATGCATTTCTGTGCAGCTTTTTCGGGTCGAGGGGCAGGAGGGCTCCCGAGCAGTGCTCAGTGGGCCTGGGGTCCCTCCCAGCGCGTCTCTGTCCTGACGTGCAGACTAGAGAGCTCCGCAGTCAGCCCCTGTGGTGGGATGCCAGGGAGTGAGCCCCGGGGGCTGCATGCCTGCACGCATGACAAGCGGGGAGTCTGCAAGTAGATTCCAGCTTCCACCCTCCTCACTCCTTACCGGAGCACCTGGTGAGCACACACGGGAGAGGGTGAGGGCAGGAGGCAATGGAGGCCACCAAGCAGAGGGGCCAGGAGTCACACTGTCCCAGGGCTGAGCCACAGGGCGGGCAGGAGGGCCTGCAGGGACACAGCAAGTTCCAGAGTCCCCAGCCCCCACCAAGGCTGGGCCTGCAGCCAGGCCCGGCCACCCAGCAGCCCCTGGATTCCCGGCAGATGGCGTGTCCAGAGTGCCCCTGACCCAGAGCAGGTGGCTGGGACAGGTGCTGCGGGGCCACAGGGGGGCACTAAGCCCTAGGGCTGGGGCAGGGCAGGCCTGTCCACTGCACCTCTGAGCCTTCCCCGAATGAGCTAGAGCACTCAGGGTCTCTCAGTGAAGGACAGAAATACCAGGAAGGACACACAGCAGACACGACACAGAGCAGGCAGGTCAAATGGTCAGGCAGGACACACAGCGAGATGGACACAGAGTGAGAAGGACACAGAGTGAAGAAGACACACAGCAAGGTGGGCACCCAGCAAGGAGGACACACGGTGAAATGGACACACAGCGAGATGGACACAGCAAGATAGATAGACACACAATGAGACAGACACACAGTAAAAAAGAACACACAGCGAGGAGGACCCACAGCAAGATGGACACACAGTGAGATGGACATACAATGATATGGACACAGGGTGAAAAGGACACACAGCGAGGAGGACATACAATGATATAGACACACAGTGAAGTGGACACACAGTGAGATGGACACACAGCGAGGAGGACCCATAGAAAGATGGACACACAGTGAAGGAGGACCCACACAGTGAGATGGACATACAGTGAGATGGACATACAACGATATAGACACACAGTGAGGTGGACACACCGCTGGCTGGCCGACCCCGCAAGGCGGCCACAGAGCACCCAAGTCCCTCCCAGAACACCCAGTGAGGACACACAACGGCCCCTCTGGACACTGCCAGCCCCGCCCCACGCCATTGTCCAGTGGCCACATGGCCCCACCACACAGTCCCCCTGGCCTCGACACAGCCTAGCACACAGCCTCCGCCCAGGGCGCAGCCCCGACATCCTGCTGCATTTATTTCCTTCCGCGGAGTCCAAGGAATACCCATATCCCTGACTGCATAGAGCCGGGAGAGCTGGGAGGGGCAGGCGAGAGCCTGGGACGGGCAGGTCCTCCTCGCAGGGGCCTGGTGGGCTGCTGACAGTCTACGTGTGGGGGGCCCTCAGAACTGCACAGGGGTGCGCTTCCTTATCAAGGATCTAGAGGAGGCTCTTCGAAACCCGATGGGCTGCCTGGAGGAGGCAGACTTGGGCCTGGCCCTCCTGGGGCTAATGGAGCCTGAGTGTAAGAAAAGGGAGGAGGAGGCCAGCGTGGAGGAGGTGGGGGTGGACTCCTGGTACGCAGAGCCGGAGGCCGTGGAGAAGAGCGAGGAGAACACGGAGGCCACGCTGGCCATGGTGTCCCCGTCGGGGTGCAGTTTCCGCCAGAGCTTGTGGGCCACCGTGTGCCCACTGCTGCCCGGCTGCTCCAGGGCCTCCTGCAGGAGCTCGGGCTGCTGGACGGCAGCCAGCTCGGTGAAGGGCAGGCTCTGGAAGACCCGCGGCGAGATCTGGGGGGAGACGGGGGAGCGCGGGGTGGGTGCCCAGGACCGAGGGGCGCCCTGCCCCCCTCTGGGACACGGGCCCGGGTCCTGGCTCTGCGGTGGGCACTCCCGTCCCCTGGGCCAGGGTCCCTGCCAGCCCCCCTGGCCCACGAGGGGAGAGAGAAAGGCAGGAGGGGGGGCCCCCCCGGGACCTCTTCCAGGCCCCCCGCCGCTTCCCGCGCCCCAGGAAAGGCCGCTGGCGTTCCCCCTGGCCGGTCCTGCCCGTGTCCCCGCCCCACAGTGGCCGGGGTCCGTCCTACCCCGCGCCCCTGCCGATGCCCCTCCCGTACCTGGTGTCGCATGCATCCGTACTGCACGTCCCTGAAGTGCGCGCCGGGGCTCCGCGCCCGCTCCCTGTGCCAGTAGGAGCCCCCCACGGCCTTGTTCACCTGCGGAGGGGGCGCCGGGGTGAAGGCCCTGAGAGAGCCGGGCGGTGGGCGTCCCCCTACCCAGGCCCCCCAGCCCCCGCGCCCCCGGCCCTACCGTCTGGGCCCGGCTCTCCCACGCGCGCCAGCTGTTCTCGATGTCCTCCAGGGGGCGCTCCCCGCCCCACGGGCACTGCAGGGTCAGTCTCCGCAGGGCGGCCCAGGCCCCGGTCTCCATGTCCCCCTTCATGTGCAGCAGGGCCAGGAGGGCGATCTGCTCCTGCCGCTGGTACTCCAGGGCGCTGGCCAGGTCCACGTCTCCCCTGGGGGCAGGGCGGCCCTTACAGAGGCACTGCGAGGCCCGGCCTCCCTCTGCAGCCAGGGACCCAGCCCAGGAGAAATGCCCCCAGTGTCCTGAGACCCCACGCCCAGCCCCAGGCTTGTTCTCCTCCAAGGACACCCCGCCCCTTGCCGGACCTCCCCTCGTGGGAGCACCCCACATGCCCACCCCCTCCCTCACTCCCTTCTTCTTTTCTTCCTACTTTTCTTTTCTGTTCTTCCTTCCTCCCTCCCTTCTTCTCTTCCTTCCTGCTTTTCCTTCCTTCCTCTCCTTCCTTCCTCCTTCCCTCCATCTCTCTCTCTCTCTCTCTCTCTCTCTCTCTCACACACACACACACACACACACACACACACATACACACAGAGATAAATACTACCCCTGTCTTATTTTAAATTCTCCCACAAAACACACAAAACAGCACTTATAGGTATGGACGGGAATAAACATGTCACAAAGACTCTTTGACCAACTCCCTCCTAGATGTCAAAACCCCAACGCCAAAATCCCCTCTCCGGGAAGCCCCCGTCCTTGATGTACCCTGTCAGGTGAGTCTCTCTAAGCCTTCCCGTTCCTCCACCCCCCACCCCCTCACTGCTCACATTCACGCAGCTATGAACTGGCGTAGACCCGTCCCTGTGTGGATGCTAAGTGACCCACCACATCTACGCCTGCATTACTCCAGTTCTCCAGAACCTGGCACGGAGCCTGGAGCCCA
This sequence comes from Sorex araneus, assembly GCF_027595985.1. Classification (NCBI taxonomy): domain Eukaryota; kingdom Metazoa; phylum Chordata; class Mammalia; order Eulipotyphla; family Soricidae; genus Sorex; species Sorex araneus. The sequence continues at coordinate 116,875,748 of NC_073306.1, read as the reverse complement.
CAGGGTCTCAGTAAAAATAAAAAGACTGGGGCTGGAGTGATAGCACAGCGGGTAGGGCGTTTGCCTTGCACGCGGCCGACCCGGGTTCAAATCCCAGCATCCCATATGGTCCCCTGAGCACCGCCAGGAGTAATTCCTGAGTGCAGAGCCAGGAGTAGCCCCTGAGCATCGCCAGGTGTGACCCAAAAAAACCAAAATAAATAAATAAATAAATAAAAATTAAAAAAAAAATAAAAAGACTGCATAAACATTTTTTCAAAATATCTATACAGTCTTTATATTTTTATTATTTTTTAATTCTTGTTTTATTATTTTATTGTATTATTTATATATAATTATATCATATAATATTATTTATTATGCACTCTAGCAGTGTCATTCTGTTGTTCATCAATTTGCTCAAGCGGGCACCAGTAACGTCTCCATTGTGAGACTTGTTACTGTTTTTGGCACATCGAATACACCACGGGTAGCTTGCCAGGCTCTGCCCTGGGGGAGGGATACTCTTGGGATATTCTCTCCAAGAAGGACAAAGGAACCGAACCCGAGTCAGCCACGTGCAAGGCAAATACCCTACCTGCTGTGCTATCACAGCTCCAGCCCCATTATTTATTACATAATTATTTATTATATTCTTTTTTATTATTATAAATATTTTAATTATTTATGTTTATACAAGAAAATTCAATTTTCCCGAACTGGAGCTGGAGCATGTAGGGAGGTTGCCTTCCATGGAGCCAACTAGGGTTCGATCCCGGCATCCCGTGGGGTCCCCTGAGCAACACCAGGAGTGATTCCTGAGAGCAGAACCAGGAGTAACCCCTAGGCATTGCCAGATGTGCCCCCACCCACCCCCCCCAAAAAAAAAAAGAAAACAAAAGTTGAGAATTGTCGGAGACTTGGCGGCCAGTGGAGGACAAGCCTGTCCGAGACGCTCTTGCCCGAGTCTCCGGGAGACCAAGAGTTTGCTCAAGACCACGGCTGTGGGGAAGGAGAGATAGCACAGTGGGGAGGGTGTTTGCCTAGCACGCAGCCGACCCGGGTTCGATTCCCAGCATCCCATATGGTCCCCTGAGCACCGCCAGGGGTGATTCCTGAGTGCAGAGCCAGGAGTAACCCCCGTGCATCGCCAGGTGTGACCCAAAGAGAAAGAAAAAAGACCACAGCTGTGGGCATTCCTGCCAGGGCTAGGCCAGAGAGGAGGCGTCGGGGGTGCCAGCCCCATAAGGATGGGGGTTTCAATTCCACATGCAGGGCCCTGGGGCTCCTCACCTCTCTGCTTAATGGGTGAGAACAGCCACCGGCTCTGAGGTCACTGCCGCCCCCTGAGGGTCCCCAAGCCATTGGCCTCCTGAGCACCTCCTACAAACACGCCCAGACCCCCTGGCTCCTCGCTGGGCCAGGGGCAGGGGGGATGTGACAACTCACGGCTGCTCCTCATACAGAGTCTGCAGGCTGCTGTCCATGAACATGGACGTGTCCTTATAGCCTTTGCTCAGCTCCGCGTCCACCATCTGCAGCTTCTTCCAGATGGTCAGGCCAAAGGTGCCTGTGATGGCAACAGGGCCAACTCAGGAAGAGGAACGGGCAGGGGCCCCACCGACAAGCCCTGTGGCCCTTGTCCACCCACGCATCAATCACCCAGTGATGGGCCAAAGTGACAGGACCGCAGGTAGGACAAATCTGCCTGGCATGTGGCCAACCCGGGTTTGATCCCAGGCACCTTTTATGGTTGTCCCAACCCCAGTCTTGCCAGGAGTAATCCATGAGCACAGAGCCATGAATAAGCCCTGAGCACTGCCAGGTGTGGCCAAAAAAACAAAAAAGGAAAAGGAATTCCCCGATGGAAATGACCACCTGACCCTGGCCTTGATGTCACTGTGACCACCATACGCCAGGCATTTTTTTTCTTTTTGGGTCACTCCCAGCGATGCACAGGGGTCACTTCTGGCTCTGCACTCAGGAATTAACCCTGGAGGTGCTCAGGGGACCATATGGGATGCTGGAAATCGAACCTGGGTCGGCCGCGTGCAAGGCAAACGCCCTACCCGCTGTGCTATTTCTCCAGCACCAGGCATTTTTCTGATACTCAACCAGTATGTGGAAGAACCAGCCCCAAGCCGAGGAGATACTTGGTACTCAGGCCTAAAGCTGCCCATGCATGGGCGGAGGGGAGCAGGTCCCCCTGAGCCCCTACAGCTCAGGTCTAAGATGACACTGGCTGGGTGAGCAGGAGTCCTCGAGGTGAGGTGAGGGGAGGGGAAGGGAGGGAGAGACTGCAGCAAAAAACAGACACCGGAGACCTGCTCTGGGCACGGAGAGAGTAGCAGGCCCCTGTCCCACTCCTGCTTGTCATTTCTTAAGTAACAAAGATGTGTTAGAGTCATCTCTGCATGGCAGGGAGGGAAGCAGGTAAGCCCCCACTGCACTCGGGGGTCAGCCCTGGTGGTGCTCTGGGAACCCCATGCGGTGCCAGTGATGGAAACGGAGTCAGCCTGGGCAAGGCAAGTGCCCTGCCCCTCGGGGACTATTCCTGGCTCTGTGCTCAGGAGTGGCTCCTGCAAGCACCTGGGGGACACTATGAAGTGCCGGGAATTGCACGGAGCTTGACAGAATACAAGCTGAACCCGGAGCCCTGCACTCTCTGGCTGGAGGGTGGGGTGTTCATCTCTAACTCTGTCTGCTCTGTTAGAGAATCTGCTGCTCTCGTTGCAGTTCCATCTCCGGGGATGCTGGAACTATCACCACATTCCTTTTATTTTCAGTCCACAGTTTTGTGATGTCCGTGTTGTGTCTTCTCTCTGCTCAGACAGCACCTTTCTCGGCAGTCTTCATTATTTCCTGTGGTGTCTTCCCTAACGCTAGTGGCATGTCCTCTCAGCCTGGAGCATGTCTTGTAGACCTGCTGGAGCCGAATGCTTTCATCTTTGTGGGCCTAGTGAGTCTGGATGTTTAGATCCTCATGGTTGGAGGATCTAATCCTTGGGTAAAATCATCTCTTCCAAGAGTCTAAACCGGGGCTGGAGCAATAGTACTGCAGGGAAGGCACTTCCCTTGCATGCAGCCAAGCTGGGATCAACCCCCGGCAGCCCATCTGGTCCCCTGAGCACCTCTAGAAGTGACCCCTGAGCACTGTCGGTTATATATATATGAGGTCTGAGCAGAGAGCAGCTGCACTGGAAGCGCCATGTGGCAAGATGGACATACAGTTTCCCCTGGACCAGCTTCTGCTCTAACAGGGACGAGGACGCAAAGGGCTGTGGAATTTCGGCGGGTCCCGTACCAATGGCCTCACCGGAGACTTTCCAAACCTTGACGTCCCGGTCCAGACCAGCGGTGATGAGCAACTGGAAGTTGTTCACATACCGGATGTCCACCACACTCTCCTCGTGGCCCTTCCAGGAAATCAGGAGTTTGGGAGGAACCAGGGAAACGGTCTGACCAGACACCACCTACGGGGAACAGAAGGCACAGAAGTTATCCCAGGATGCGGGGTGGCAGGACGGAGGGACCCCAGGACGGAGGCAGAGTGTCCCGGAGGGGCCCTGAGACAGGGTCGGGGGTTCACGGTTAGACACATTCTCGCCTTCATTTTCTTGGATCACAGGTGAATCCCGGCACTTCTCAGCCCCCTGAGCACTTTTGTAACATCCTAAGGAGCACTTGCCTGATGCTGTGTAGCCTGCTCTGGGGAAATCGCAAGCTCCAACAGCGTCTGCCTGAGTCTCACCGTTTCCAGGAGAGCAGTGAGAAGAAGGGACAGACAGTGACAGCCAGGCCCGGAAAGTCACCGGGCCAGGACAGGAGCCCTGGTTTCCTCTAAAACAACGCCATGGGGCACTGGGAGAAGCATGGGGCGAGTGAAGGCTAGGCAGTAGGCAAGAATGACACGCAGCAGGGTGTGAGTAACCCAGCCAATTTTAAACAAAACAAGACCAATGAACAGGGACCCAGGTCACCATCCTCAAGCATGTTTAGTCACTCGGCAGATTAGAGTGTAGGTTATAAAAATGTTAACCAGGACAACGGAAGACAAGAGAGTGCCCGGAAACCAATATAAGTATAGATTTATGTCATCTTGGCATATGGTACAAGAGCAGGGGGGAAATGTGTGGGAATAAACTCACCGGAAACCCAATACACCGTTTAGAAAAGCTCAGATCACCATCTAATATATTGCAACGAAACATTAGAAGGGGTAAAGAATTCTTTACAGGGGCTGGAGTGATAGCACAGGGGGTAGGGCGTTTGCCTTGCACGAGGCCGACCCTGGTTCAATTCCCAGCATCCCATATGGTCCCCTGAGCACCGCCAGGAGTAATTCCTGAGTGCAGAGCCAGGAGTAACCCCTGTGTACTGCCGGGTGTGACCCAAAAAGGAAAAAAAAAAGAACTCTTTTCAAGGAAACCATAAAACATCTCCAAGATAGGAATGACTGCTCATCTCTGAGTAAAACAGTGTCGGTCAATGGGAAATAGCAATGTATTTTAAAGGGTGAAATATCATTTGCAAGTGAGAGTCATCTGCAGGATCCCCCGGAACTCACCTGAGTGAGCCCTGGGCCGAGGGCCTTGAGAGGCCCCTGACCACTGTGACCAGAATGGGAGAAATTCAGAAGCCATGAAGAGGCAATCCAGAACATTCTCCACAGCCCTTAAATGAGGACAAGGTCACTGACACTAATGAGCAAAACTACCTGTTAAGATCAAAAGAAACAATTCCTGCCCCTGGAGAGACAGTTCCCTGTGTAAGGCGCTTGCCTTGCAGTGGCGGACCCAGGTTTGACCCCTGGAATCCAATATAGTCCCCCAAGCTTACCAAGAGTGATCCCTGAGCATAGAGCCAGGAGTAGGTCCTGAGCTCAGAGCCAGGAGTAAGTCCTGAGCACAGCTGAGTCTAGGTTTGGGGCCACAATTTGTCTTTCTGATCTACATTGACACATAGTCCCATTCTTTCAAATGTGGAGTTGACACGAGTGGCCACACTTGTGCGGCCGCTCTGCTGCTGATCGACCACTATCCGGAGGCCAGCTAGACTACTTTTGGTCTCAGCAACTGCTTGCAGCCATGTCTCTAGACTGTGAACTAACCCATAGCCCCACGCCAGCCGAAAAGGGGAAACATCCTTCTTTCTAGGTTTTTTTTCCCTTTTCGGGTGTCCGCCATATTATGAGGACTATAAAGCAGGTATGAACTTGGTGGCGCGGGAAGGAGGAAAAAAAAAAAAAGACTTATGAACTTGAAACAGCGGGATGCGTGGGCAGTCTCGGTCCGGGGGCGATACTGCCGCATGCTCCGCCAAGATTCGACCCAAGTGGCCACACTTTTGTGCGGCCGCTCTGCTGCTGATTGACCTCGATCCGGAGGCCAGCTAGACTACTTTCGGTCCCAGCAACTGCTTGCAGCCATGTCTCTAGACTGTGAACTAAGCCATTGCCCCATGCTTCCCCAGGAAGGGAAGTGATGCAATTTCTAACATAAATCTCCCTGGACTTAATTACTAAAATACAGAAATCCTAAACCACGTGGCCACTATCACTTCATATCTCGTCATTCTCAGCAATGAAAAACTAGTTATCAAATGCTTTCTTGTCAGTAGGGCTGTTTTTTAGGGAGGAAACTCCAACAACAATAGTGAGTTTTGTGTTGAAATATGGAATGTAATCAAGGTAAAGAGAAAATGAAGTGAAATTTATCAGCTATGCGGGTGGGGTTGGGGGGTGGGGGGGACGGGAGGTATACTGGGGTTTTTGGCGGTAGAATATGGGCATGGTGAAGGGACGGGTGTTTGAGCATTGTATAACTGAGACATAAGCCTGAGAACTTTGTAACTTTCCACATGGTGATTCAATAAAATAAATAATTTTTTTTAAATGTGGAGTTGACACAAACAGCAAATCTATTATTCTACCAACATTCCTATTCCTATCTGTGAGACGCTAAAATTAAGAGTACAGGTGTCTCAGTAGAAACTTACAAGAGGAATGGCTGGACCCTAAAGCAGGTGGTTATCTTTAACTTCCTAACTACTGCCAAACAGTTCCCCAGAGTGCAAATGCCATTATTACGACAGACCTTCCTACCAGCGGTAAAAACTTCAGTTGATCGCTGTTCCTGCCAACAGCTGATGTTGCCTATCTTTTCAGTGTTTGTAACTCGGGGATCTTGCATCCCCCTGCCCACTAATGAAAACGTCTTCAGCTTCACTAGTCATCAGCAGGGAGAAAACAAGAACTTTTTGAATAGTATAATTCTATTACCTGCTCAGGAAAATAAAGAAGCATTTTCATCAATTTAAAAAGAAACTTGTATGCCAGAGCAATAGTACAGCAGGTGGGGTGCTTGCCTTGCACACAGTCAACTGGGTTCGATCCCTGACCCATAAACAAAAACTAAAACAAAAATAACTCAATCATAACTCTAAGATCCTATTTGCAAAGAGCAAAGTCCGTGGAGAAAGAGAGAGAGAGAGAGAGAGAGAGTGAGAGAGAGAGTGTGTGTGTGTGTGTGAGAGAGAGAGAGTGTGTGTGTGAGAGAGAGAGTGTGTGTGTGAGAGAGAGAGAGAGAGTGTGTGTGTGAGAGAGAGAGAGTGTGTGTGTGTGTGAGAGAGAGAGAGTGTGTGTGTGAGAGAGAGAGTGTGTGTGTGAGAGAGAGAGAGAGAGTGTGTGTGTGAGAGAGAGAGTGTGTGTGTGTGAGAGAGAGAGTGTGTGTGTGAGAGAGAGAGTGTGTGTGTGTGAGAGAGAGAGTGTGTGTGTGTGTGTGAGAGAGAGAGAGAGAGTGTGTGTGTGTGAGAGAGAGAGAGAGTACATTTGGAGTTTATGCACTCATAAACATGAAAGACTCCGAAGAGAACCCTGGCCCTGCTCATGGGGGTGTCTCCAAAGCACCACCCAAGGTGTCTTCCTACCTCAGTCGGCTTCAAGGGGACAAAGTAGGGGCCGGCAGTCCGGATCCGCTTAGAGATTAAGTACTGGAACTTGTTCCTCACAGACAGAGACTGCCACCCGGACTGGTGCTGGCGCATTTGTGGATATCTGCCAGTGGACACGCAGTAATCCTTGATGTCCCAGATCTAGGCATGAAGTGTGGGGTCAGTGGGCCGGCAGCCCTTAACCCCAGCCCGCTCTGCGGACCCCTCCCTTCTTTCCACACTGGGGGCAAAGAGGTGGTTCCTCCTCAGACCTCTGAGCATGTGTTTTGGTTTTGTTTGGGGGCCACAGCTGACTGTGCTCAGAACTTACTCCTGGCTCTATGCTCAGGGAGCACTCCTGGCAGGGCTAAGGGGATGCTATGGGGTGCCAGGGATTGAACCCAGGTCAGCTGCAAGAAAAGTGGCCTACCCAGTGCTTTCTCTCTGGCCCCCTTTCTTTCTTTCTTTTTTAAATTTTTTTATTAGAGAATCACTGTGATGTACAGTTACAAACTTATGAACTTTTGTGCTTGCGTTTCACTCATACAGTGATCGTTTACCCATCCCTCCACCAGTGCCCATTCACCTCCACCCATGATCCCGGTATCCCTCTCACCACCCCACCCCATCCCCCACCGCCCCACCCTGCCTCTGCGGCAGGGCATTCCCCTTTGTTCTCTCTCCTTTTGCAATAGAGGTACTGAGACCGGCCCCCTTTCTAACCCTCTTCTCCCAGAAGAGGCCCCCAAGATCTGCTGGCTCAGACCCAGGAGAGGGCCTGAGGAGCGAGGGGCTACCCCAGGACTTCTGCATGTTTCATTCGGCCCAGTGCTCAAGAGAGCGGCACCCAGGCTGGAGGCATGGCTGAGGGGCGACGGGGTTTGGGGGAGAGGACAACCCCCTGGAAAGGGTGCCACAGAGGGACTGCTGGAACCACACCCTGGTTTCGCTGGGTGCTCCCGAGAGGGAGAGGGCTCCGGAGATACCCACTGTGCCCGTGAGGGGGGCTGGCGGCGACCCTCACCTTGATCTGCCCCTTGGAGTCCCCCGTGAGAAGAATCAAGTCGTTCTTGTCCGTGGTCATGGTGCCCACGACCACGTTCTCGGTTTCAGTGAGGCCCGAGGGGAACTTGCCCAGCAGGCCGCCACTGCCGTGGGTGGACCAGGCGTACAGGTAGCCATCCGTGCAGCTGCTCAGCAGGGCGGCCGTGTACGGCTGCCGGGGCCTGGTCTGCAGGAAGATGATCTGCGGGGTGGGCGAGCCCAGGTGGGGCTGTCAGGAACCACGGGTCCCCCACACCCCGTCCCAAGGAACCCGCCCCAGCAGACCCCCCATCTTCTGCGTGCCCAGTGAGACGCCTCCCGCCCTGCTGGCCACAGGGAAAGTTTCCTGCACTCGGAGCTGCGTGTGCTGGGGTGGATTCCGGCAGCCATGAGTGCCACGTGATCACCTAGGTCTTATTACACAAGGACACGCGAGAGTTGGCCGCTGCCCCCAGGACATGAAAATGTTCCTTTGAAAAGAGACATGGAGGGGTCAGAGTGATAGTACAGCAGGTTGGGCCATTTGCCTTGCACACAGACAACCAGGATTCGATCCCCAACACCCAGAGGGTCCTCTGAGCACCTCCAGGAGAATCCCTGAGCACAGAGCCCCGAGTAAGCCCTGAGTCCCAAAACCCATGAAGAATATAAATAATTAAATACCAAAAGAGTATTTAACACTGTTGGGGCTGGGGCCAGAGAGACAGTGCAAGGAAGGAAGGCACTTGCCTTAAATGAGACCCTGGTTCGAATCCCAGCAACACATAAAGTGCCCTGAGCACTGCCAGGGGTTGTTCTAAGCACAGAGCTAATAACAGTTCCTGAGCATCACTGAGAATGGGACACCCCACCCACCCAAAAACTAAAAGACAGAGAGAGAGAGAGAGAGAACTATTGTAAGCATGTGGCCCAAACTTTAATAAGTAATTTTTTTTTTCTTTTTGGGTCACACCTGGCAATGCACAGGGGTTACTCCTGGCTCTGCACTCAGGAATCACCCCTGGCGGTGCTCAGAGGACCATATCGAACCCGGGTCAGCCGCGTGCAAGGCAAACGCCTTACCCGCTGTGCTATCGCTCCAGCCCCAATAAGTAATTTTTTTAATTTGTTTGCAAAGAAGGTACAGAGGGAACCTTGGGTCACTGGTGGTAGGACAGTGGCACTGGAGGTACACTTGGAGAGAAAAACCTTATGCCTAAAACTTTAGTATTTAAGTCTTTTTAGGGGCCAGAGAGATGCGGGTTCAATCCTCGGAACCCCATAGGATCTCCTGAGCCCTGCCAGGGGGGATCCCTAAGCACAGAGCCAGGAGAAATCCCTGAGCATTGTTTGGTATGCGAAAATAAATAAAAATAAAGCTTTTTCTAAGTTAAGTTGTTTAAACAGAAGGCACACAAGTTTGGTTTGTCCTATTACTCAACCATGATTTTCAAAGGACTGTCACACTGCATTGTGATCGGGAAAGAAGATTAACCCTCCACTTAGTCCTTAGTGTCTGAGGCCACCCTTCCCGGATCCACCCACCCATCCTTCCTGGATCCACCCACCCAACCTTCCTGGATCCACCCACCCAACCTTCCTGGATCCACCCACCCATCCTTCCTGGATCCACCCACCCACTTCCTGGATCCACCCACCCATCCTTCCTGAATCCACCCACCCATCCTTCCTGGATCCACCCACCCACCTTCCTGGATCCACCCACCCATCCTTCCTGGATCCACCCACCCACCTTCCTGGATCCACCCACCCATCCTTCCTGGATCCACCCACCCATCCTTCCTGGATCCACCCACCCATCCTTCCCAGATCCATCCACCCTTCCTGGATCCACCCACCCATCCTTCCTGGTCCATCCACCCATCCTTCCTAGATCCATCCATCCACCCTTTCTGGATCCATCCATCCATCCTCCTGGATTCATCCATCCATCCTTCCTGGATCCATCCACCCATCTCCCTGGATCCACCCACCCACCTTCCTGGATCCACCCACCCATCCTTCCTGGATCCACCCACCCACCTTCCTGGATCCACCCACCCATCCTTCCTGGATCCACCCACCCACTTCCTGGATCCACCCACCCATCCTTCCTGGATCCACCCACCCATCCTTCCCGGATCCACCCACCCTTCCTGGATCCACCCACCCATCCTTCCTGGATCCACCCACCCACTTCCTGGATCCACCCACCCATCCTTCCTGAATCCACCCACCCATCCTTCCTGAATCCACCCACCCACCTTCCTGGATCCACCCACCCATCCTTCCTGGATCCACCCACCCATCCTTCCCGGATCCACCCACCCTTCCTGGATCCACCCACCTATCCTTCCTGGTCCATCCACCCATCCTTCCTGGATCCATCCATCCACCCTTTCTGGATCCATCCATCCATCCTCCTGGATTCATCCATCCATCCTTCCTGGATCCATCCACCCATCTCCCTGGATCCATCCACCCATCCTTCCTGGATCCATCCATCTATCCTTCCTGGATCCATCCATCCATCCTCCTGGATCCACCCATCCATCCTTCCTGGATCCATTCATCTATCCTTCCTGGATCCATCCATCTATCTATCCTTCCTGGATCCATCCATCTATCCTTCCTGGATCCATCCACCCACCCTTCCTGGATCCATCCACCCACCCATCCTTCCTGGATCCATCCATACATCCATCCTTCCTTCCTGGATCCATCTAACTATCCATCCTTCCTGGATCCAGTCATCCTTCTAGATCCATCCATCTCCCTTCCTCCCTCCCTCCCTCCCTTCCTCCCTCCCTTCCTCCCTCCCTCCCTTCTTCCCTCCCTTCCTCCCTTCCTCCCTTTCTCCCTTCCTTCCTTCCTTCCTTCCTTCCTTCCTTCCTTCCTTCCTTCCTTCCTTCCTTCCACCAAGCTCCACCCATCCAAAGCAAACAAGCGCAGAAACCAGTTTACCTGTAGCCTCATCTGGGCCACACGTGTGTCCATGGCCCATTCGACTCACTTGTGCCTTATGTGTCACTTCTATTCCCGTAGAGGAAGGGGTTCACAGTGGGGTGTGAATCCAAGTGGCACATGTGAGTATCATAAGATCTCCTGGCACCCACCTCGTAGAAGGCAGAGCACAGTCAGGGCAGAACTGGGGGCTTCCAGCAAGCCCCAAATTCACCATGGAGCTCTGGGCCCTGCCGACAGCAGGAGAATTCCTGGGCCCGAGTGGCACCGTATCGCTAGCCTGGGCATCTCCAGAAGAAGCCCGCTACGTTCCGCTGAGCATGACCCCTCTGAAAAATCTGCCTCAGTTAGGGCCCAGGGCCTGGCTCAGTGGCAAAAGTGCCCACCATGGGGGCCGGAACAATAGCTCAGCAGGGAGGGCACCTGCCTTGCACACAGCTGGCCTGGACTTGATCCCCAGAATCCCATATGGTCCCCCGGGCACCACCGGGAGTGATTCCTGGTGCAGAGACAGGGGTAACCCCTGAGCATCACAGGGTGTGGCCCAAACAGCAAAAAACAAAAAACAAAAAAAGCACCCACCTTGCAAACCTGAACCCTGGTGACACCCACACACACACGCCATGAGTGGTCCCCGCAGCTCTGGGCGCCCCCCCCCAGCACCACACCCCAGTGTGTGACCTCCTGCACACAGCCCTGTGTTGAGCACTGACCTGGGGGTGCCCCCGCAAGCACCACACTGAAGAGAGCAGATGCCCCCACCAGAGTGCGCCCAGAGAACACAGCGCACCCCACAGCCAGCCCAGACCCACGCAGGCACCTCGATGGAGGATGGGGGCCAGCGGGAGCAGGGACAGGACCGGAACTGAGGGTGCAGCTCCCTGCCGGCTCCCAGCCAGCCTGCCCTCCGGGCCATCACCAGAGCAGGCGGGGGACAGGGTGCCATCCTTACTGCCTCGCTACGAGATTCGCCCTAGGACTCAGCACACCCTATAAGCACTCTCCCTGGGACTCAGCTCACCCTATAGCACTCTCCCTAGGACTCAGCGCACCCTATAAGCACTCTCCCTGGGACTCAGCTCACCCTATAAACACTCTCCCTAGGACTCAGCACACCCTATAAGCACTCTCCCTGGGACTCGGCACACCCTATAAGCACTCTCCCTGGGACTCAGCGCACCCTATAAACACTCTCCCTAGGACTCAGCACACCCTATAAGCACTCTCCCTGGGACTCGGCACACCCTATAAGCACTCTCCCTGGGACTCAGCGCACCCTATAAACACTCTCCCTAGGACTCAGCTCACCCTATAGCACTCTCCCTAGGACTCAGCACACCCTATAAGCACTCTCCCTGGGACTCGGCACACCCTATAAGCACTCTCCCAAGGACTCGGCACATCCTATAAGCACTCTCCCTGGGACTCAGCACACCCTATAAGCACTCTCCCTGGGACTCAGCGCACCCTATAAGCACTCTCCCAAGGTCTCGGTGCACCCTATAAGCACTCTCCCTGGGACTCAGCACACCCTATAAGCACTCTTCCTGGGACTCAGCACACCCTATAAGCACTCTCCCTGGGACTCAGCACACCCTATAAGCACTCTCCTGAGGACTCGGCACACCCTATAAGAACTCTTTTGGGTACTCGGCACACCCTATAAGCACTCTCCCAAGGACTCGGTGCACCCTATAAGCACTCTCCCTGGGACTCAGCACACCCTATAAGCACTCTCCCTGGGACTCAGCGCACCCTATAAGCACTCTTCTGAGGACTCAGTACACCCTATAAGCACTCTCCCAAGGACTCGGCACACCCTATAAGCACTCTCCCTGGGACTCAGCACACCCTATAAGCACTCTCCCAAAGACTCAGCACAGCCTATAAGCACCTTCCCTAGAACTCAGCACACCCTATAAGCACCTTCTCTAGGACTCAGCGCACCTTATAAGCACTCTCCGGAGGACTCACTTCCTCTCACGTATGGCACACATGTGCCCGGCAGACACTGTGCCCACCCTCAGCTCTTCTCAAGCATGGCGCTGTAGCCTTGCTCAGCCCAGGGCTTCAGACACTTCTCAGCCACACTGTGACTGAGAGAGAAGCCACAGGGGTCCCTGAGGGAGCATCTGCCACGCCCCCCCAGTCCTGACCTCACCCCTGGAGAGCTCCAAGAACCAGGGCCCCCACGGGCCTCCCCCCTCCAGCCCCACGGTCCCTGGCTTGGCCGGGCTGGGCCCTCACCTTCACGGCGGCCCTGCTCCGCAGCGCCTCCTTCTGCAAGCTCTCCGTGCCCTCGGCAGCGGGTCCCTCCTCCTGGGTCTTCCCCGTCACCCTGGAGCCACTGGTGCTGAGGGGCTTCTGGAAGGAACAATGCCCCCCAAAGGTCAGCACCGGGGGGTCACTCTACCCCCTGGGAAACAACCAGAGGCGGGTGCTGGAGGAGCCGGCCCCGAGCCCCCACCCAGTCAGCCGACACCCAGGGGGCCCGGGGGTGCGGCCTGGCCCTGCGCACACTCACCTTGAGGGCTGCAAGCACGCACCTCCATCTCCTTGTGGTCGGGATGTCTCATCACGGGGGGCGCTGACACCAGGTTCCGCCACAGGTTGGGCCCGGCCCTGCGGCTGGGGCCCGGGTGGTCCCCAGAACGTTCTGCCCACTTTTTCGCTGTGTGAGGTCTGCTGGCCTCCTGCGGCTCTGGCGCCTTCTCCTCGGCTTCGGGGGTGTAGACCTGGGAGACAGCGGCCTCAGGGCTGTGCCGTGGCCCAGCGGGACACGTGGGGCCCGATCTGGCCTACCCCTCCGAGGCCAACTCCACCGGGCTACTGCCCAGTGGCCCGGAAACAACTCCCGTTCAGGGCCCCAAGCCAGAGCTCACACCCCCTTATCAGGGTCACTGTCTGTGCACAAAACACCCCAAGGCAGAGAGCTGTGGCCAAGGGGGTCTCAGTCTATCCACTTGCACCTTGGATCATGGTTTCCAAAATGCTTTGCTTTTTTTTTTTCATGATTGGGATTTAGTCATTTAATGTTCCAACACTCAACCCTTCACCAGTGTACATTTCCTATCACCACCACCACCCCCCAAAAAAAACTGCTTTGCTTGTTTGTTTTGGGGTCGTGCCTGGGGGTTCTCAGCGGGTGCTTCCCACAATGGTCGGGGTACCCTGCATGTGCCTTCCACACGCACAGCATCTCAGTCCCGTGAACTATTTCCCTGGCCTGGCTCCCAACAGGAAGCTCCAAGAAATAAAAAGTTGACCTGGGGGTAGTGGAGCTAGACTAAAGGGCTATGCAGGAACCGCATCTTGGATCCACATCATTGCAGGGGTTAGACCTTGGCCCTGGGAGCCCAGGCGGGTCAGGTCCCAGGCCACCTTCAGAGAGGGGGGGTTCAGGATGGCGGATGCTCTAAGGTGCCGTGTTCAGGGGGGCGGGGCTGCGGAGACAGGCCCTGGATGCCTAACCTCTCCAAGTCTCCAGGTAAGTAGAGAAACATCCGGCCTCGCTCATCACTCCTGCTCCCTCCGCTTCCCGGGGTGCTCCCCCCACCCCGTGCCCTGGGCGGTCCTGGTCCTGGCAGGAAGGGAGAGACTGGAACGAACCCGGGCCGGCCGTACCTTCTGGGGCTGCAGGGCCAGGTAGCTCTGCGAGGCGTTGAAACTCAAGAGGGGCTTGAGCAGGAAGATGTTCCATAAGATGATGTCCCCATTGTAGGACGCCGTCCCAAGAAACTGGTTCTGGTACTTGTCCATGCTCAGGATGTCGTCCGTGTGAAAGGTCGGCCAGGGGTAGCACAGGAGCAGTGGCTTGGTCCTGTGGAACCTGCCCAGAGGCAGGAACGCCCCAAGGTGAGCCTGCCCCGCTCCCCACGGGGACACAGGTCCGGGCACTCGACTCCGAGGGGGACCCTCGAACGTTGGAACTCCTGCCCTCTGACCTCCTGGACTAAATACCGACTACAGGCCTTATAATTCAGGCCAGACTCCCCAGAGTAAGATCTGAGGTCCCCAGAAGGAGAGCGTGGAGAGACAGTAGAGTAGGGCAATAATGGACCCCTGAGCACAGAGCTAGGAGTAAGCCCTGAGCACTGCTGGGTGTGGCCCCAAACCCAAGTACAAACAAATTAAAATTAAAAGGGGGAGGTCTGGCTCAAGAAAGGTGGGATGGGGGAGATCACACAGCGAATAAGGCATTTGCTTTGGACACATCCGACCATGGGGGTCTGATCCTGGCATCCCATATGGTCCTGAGCCCGCCAGTAGAGATTCCTGAGTGCAGAGCCAAGAGTAACCCCTAAACACTGCGGGACATGGCCCGAAACACCAAGCCAAGAAAAAGAGTTAAAGAAGAAAGGCCTT